>NC_060887.1:20087962-20387962 GCF_014805685.1 Silurus meridionalis
GAATGAGAGAGAAAGAGACATTAAGTTGTATTCATAGTATTTCAAGACATAGTGCAAGGAAAACCATGCTATTTATTTAACTCTCTCTTTTGTATAATTGTATATTTTCTTTTGTATATTTTCATGTCACATAGAAAAACATTTGTTCTATTCCCTCACTTACATGGTGGTAGTGTGGTGGTGTCTTTGGATTATTGATCAGAAGGTCAGGGGATCAAGCTCCATTATTGCCAGGCTGTCACTGTTTGGCCCTTGAGCAATCCCCTTAGCCCACTGTGTTCTAGGGGTGCTGTATCGTGGCTGACTCTGAGCTCTGACCCTAGTTTTCTAACATTGCTGGAATATGCAAAGAAAGAATTGTAATGTACGTGTGACAAGTTCCAAACGATGAACATAAATTAGTAATATATCAGTGACTGTAAAAAAATCTCTAGGACAGGGATTCAGAAAACTTCACTAAAATGTGAGCTAATGGTCTTAAGGCATTATTTAACTTTATTCTAATGTACCATATAAGAGTACACTCTGCAAGCTCAGCAGTGTATTTCAACTGCTCAGCAGTAGTCTCTAAATTTGCTTGTCAGTGGTTCAAAACACATAGTGGAAAATAATACTCTTTTTGTTTCCCACAAAGAATGTCTTAGTGCTTAGGGAAATAAATAGACTTATTTCACAATACAAAGGCAAACTCTTTCAAGGCCAGAGAAATTCATAGACCCAAAGAAAGCATATGCTGCAGGTCTACTGGCATCAGAAATAAAAAATAAAAAAATAAAAATAAAAATGTCTCTGCCATATAGGAGTACAAGTAATTCATGAGAACCTATGTATATCTAATATATATAAAATAAAAGGTAGCCTAATTTTTGATTCCCCTGAAAGTACTTTAAAATTCCTGTTACCATGTTAGACATTAACTATTTTACCACTGCATGAATTAAAAGCTGTACTTGATTGCCAATTGCTATTCTGGGTGTGAACTATAGAGTTACAAGGAAATGTGTCTGCATATAAACTACATTTGAATGTGTATTATCATGTTCCCCATATGTGTTAAATTGACACAAAATATATGAGAACTTTATTCTCTCCCACAATACTACAGCCAAAGGCTTGAACTTGCACATCATGTCAGACCTGCCTACCTGACTACAACTCACACAAAACAATCACATTGTCAAATTAATATCTCAATAAATTTCCTAAATAGGTATTTCCTATTGTGTAAAATACATATCTTTGAATTCATGCTCACTCTCCTTCTCAGCTGTAAAGTTTGGCCGCATGTCTAAGCGTCAGAGAGATTCTCTTTTTGCTGAGGTTGAAAGACATCAGCAGCAACAACAACAACAGCAGCGTCTTCAGGCCAGCCAAGCCGAGCCCGAACCTATTCCAGCCTACCGGCCAGGCAAAGAGTCCAGAGGTCGCACAGCACATTTACTCCAGCCACTGGTTCCCACCTTTCCCTACAGTCTTGACACTGAGCTCAACTGCTCTTCGGAGATACATCAATATCATGGCAGTGCCACAGGTGAGGCCCAGGTTACAGCTTTGGCCTACAGAAGTTCTCAAAGGAGTGGCGAGAGCAGCAGTTTTTCAACGTTGAGAGGTTAGAAGCACTCTTGTTTACTTGTGCATTGTAATCCACCTCTTCAGTTCTTACTGCAATTTTGTTTTTACATAACTCCATGCCAGTTTTTTACTGAGTGTACCGTCCTCTCTTCTAGGCTTTGACTCCCGAAGATCTACACCGGAGGCCATCCTGAGCATTCCAGGAAATGAAATGGGACTACGAACTTTTGACACTGACAGTTTGTTCTGTCCCTATCCTATGTCAACACACATAGGTGAACAAGAACAGAATCGCCACATATTACTGCATCTGATTTGGCCTAATGGTGGAATGTTAAGTGGTAGTAAAATGTGTTAAGATCAAGTTCAACCTGTGTGTGTGTATGTGTATGTGTTTGGTTGTGTAGAGGAGCTGTGTGCAAGTATTTTCCGTTCTCACCGGGAAACAAGTCAGTATCATGCGGAAGACCTGCAGGCTCTTAAATGGAAGGTTTTCAGCAGGGAGGAGGTTCATGCCTACCAGAACAAAGTACTACACTTTTACTATAACAGTACAATTGTTACTGCACAGACTAAATAATATCTCAGACATATTTAAAGGGATTGACCAACTGTATTTAAGCAGAACTGCAACTTAATAAATAAATCTTATAAACAGCTTCAACTTTCTGATGCTAATTGGAATCTATATGAGTGCTGTATTAAATGAAGGAAATGAAGGATAATGTATAGTTAATACAAGACAGTGCTAGTACAGTTGAACCCGGTTATCTCGCCCTCGGTTACCTCGACAACCCTATTAAGTCGACGTTTTTGAAGTGGAACCGCCAAATTCTCGCTTTTTCTAAGCATTTTTTATCGGTTATGTATTTTTTTATCTCGCTGAACCCTAATATCTCGAGCACAAAGGGGGAAAAATTTGCCATTTAACGTTGGTTATCTCGGTGCAGCCGCAGAAGAACTCACGGAAGTGGCGGAAAAATCAAGTCTTACAGCTGCTACAGGTGTTGTATTGTATACTGGTGAATCTCTGCTGTTAGTTAGTGCTAGTGTTCGTAGTGTTAGTAGGGGCGGCGCGGCTTTGGGAAGAAAAGCGCAGCCGTTGAGAGAGTGCCGGTGGGAAGACACGTACCGGGATACACATGAGCGATAACAACGACCGCCGTGAACCAACATATACCAACAATAACGGACAGTGAGAGTGTGGAAGTTTAAATAGGAGCTGGTGATGATGCTAAACGAGCACCATAAGTGCACGACTGAAGCCGGGAGCTTCAGAGAAAGCGGCCGAGAAAGCACCTGACACGCCGAAGGGGGCCGAAGGGGGCGTGGCAGGTGGATTCCTGGCAGATAAACATGTACTGTATGTATTTTTATAGCATGCCTTCATCAAACAAATCACGGCAACGCTGTTGTGTAAAAAAAACCTTCAAAAACACATGCATGCACATTCTCATTTATTAACGCACATCATGTACATAAAGAAATTCCAAGCACGTTAATATATTGCCGCCATTTTGATTTTCGTTTATCTCGATCATCGGTTACCTCGATGCTTTTTGGCGACCCCCTAGGACATCGACATAACCGGGTTCCACTGTATTAACTATACATTATCAATATTTAGTTTGTCCCTTTTTGGAGAGAAAAATATTTTTTTTATTTTTTTTTTTTATTACATAACTATAGTGAGTTTCAATAAAAAAGAATATAATAGTTTTAAATCATCAATTTAATTAACCTAAACAGTTAATGTTTTTGATTCAGGTAAATCCACTCTGGTTAGCTTTTTAAATGTTGGCATAGTAAAATGAAATAAGTTAAACTGCTTTGCTTAAATATAAATATAAAAACTTTTGAGTTTGCCTGTATATTTTTTTAAATGTCCATTTGCTTTAACTTAATATTGTACGACCCTCTGTTATGCCATAATCATACCAATTTTCCATCATTACTATACTGAGAAACACAATTCACAATTTATCTTTTTTAATAATTCAACAATTAGACTATTCAATAATTAGACAGATTATTTTATAATAAGTTTTTGATAGGTAGATAAAATCTTTTTTTCTCTTTCTCTCTCTTTCTCGCTTTCTCTCTCTCTTTGCAGACTATGGATGAGATGTGGCAGCATTGTGCAGTTCGTTTGACAGATGCAGTACAGTATGTGGTGGAATTTGCAAAACGCATTCCAGGGTTTCGTCAACTTGGTCAGAATGATCAAATTGCCCTTCTCAAAAGTGGTAAGACACATTTATTATTTAGACATGACTGTATCTGTACATCTGTATATGTAGACATGTCATGCATATGAATCTCTCCTTCAGGTTCGATGGAAGTAGTTCTGGTCCGCATGAGTCGGATATTTAATACAGAGAACAGCACAGTCTTCTTTGATGGCAAGTTTGCTGGAACTGAGCTTTTCAAGTCTCTGGGTGAGACTAACATCTAAATTTCAGGATTCTTGATTCACAATTCTCAATCATAAATCTTCATCGATAGACCAATTCCCAGGACAAATTATTTGCTGTTCCCTTTCTGTGGTGTTATACTTGGTTTGCATATGTGTTTTTGTGCCTTTAAGGTGATTAAAGTTTTGTATCTGTATTTGTGTTGCAGCATGTGGCGATTTTATTGCATCAGTATTTGACTTTGCCCACAGTCTTTGTGCTCTGAGGCTGACAGAGCAGCAGGTGGCGCTGTTCAGTTCACTTGTTCTCATAAATGCAGGTACGAATCATTTGCTATGATTCAGTCAGCTTCTAATTATTGGGACCCTAAATTAAATTACAAAATTAAATTAAATTAAAAAATTACCCAAAGGTTATGCACAAACACAAATATTGTAATTACTGTAATATATATATTTATATTTATATAAAGCTTGGTTGCCTTTTGAATGTAAGATATCAGAAAGATTCTTTCTAAATCTTGTTTGCAAAAATATTGTGTTAAAACTACTGTACTGAGTCCTCATAGGTTAGAGCCTAGATAGGATTAGAAATATGTGCCGTTGCTATTATATAAGTGTTTATGTGTACACAGATCGTCCATGTCTGGAGGACAGAGACAAAGTGCTGAGAGTGAGAAAGGACGTGGAATTAGCACTTAATCAACTCCTACACAGAGACAACCAAGAAAGTTTACTACACAAGGTGTGTGCATTGTTTATTAGCAAGTGTGAACACTGTGTGTGTGTGTGTGTGTGTGTGTGTGTGTGTGTGTGTGTGTGTGTGTGTGTGTGAACCTCCTCGGTCTAGCCCTGAGCTCAGGTTACTGTATGCTTGGAGTCTTGCATGTTCAACACATGCCGATGTGGTTTTACTTTAGGTATTTTGTCAAAAACATGTAAGTAGTTGGATTGGCTATGCAAAATTACTTTAATCCCTGGATTAAAAGGAGAGTGTGTGCATGTGTGTGTGTGTGTGTGTGTGTGTGTGTGTGTGTGTGTGTGTGTGTGTGTGTGTGTGTATGGTTCTCTGCGATTCACTGGTTCCATATTTGTGGTGTAAATGCGTTTTGCACACAAGATAGATTGGATTCACTGTAACCCTGACCAGTATAAGGCAGTTCTTCTTCTTCTTCTTCTTCTTCTTCGGCTGCTCCCATTAGGGGTCGCCACAGCGGATCATCCGTCTCCATACCACCCTGTCCTCTACATCTGCCTCTTTAACACCAACTACCTGCATGTCTTCCCTCACCACATCCATGAACCTCCTCCTTGGCCTTCCTCTTTTCCTCCTACCTGGTGGCTCCATCCTCAGCATTCTTCTACCAATATAATTCATGTCCCTCCTCTGCACATGTCCAAACCATCTCAATCTCGCCTCCCTCACCTTGTCACCAAAACATCCTACATGCGCTGTCCCTCTAATAAACTCATTTCTAATCTTGTCCATCCTCGTCACTCCCAACGAAAACCTTAACATCTTCAGCTCTGCTACCTCCAGCTCTGCCTCCTGTCTTTTACTCAATGCCACTGTCTCTAATCCATACAACATCGCAGGTCTCACCACAGTCCTATAAACTTTCCCTTTCATTCTTGCAGATACCCTACTATCACAAATCACTCCTGTCACTCTTCTCCACCACTCCACCCTGCCTGCACTCTTTTCTTTACTTCTCTAACACACTCTCCATTACTTTGCACTGTTGACCCCAGGTACCTGAACTCCTCCACCTTCTCCACCTCTTCTCCCTGCAACTGCATTACTCCACTGCCCTCCCTCTCATTCACACACATGTACTCTGTCTTACTCCTACTGACTTTCATTCCCCTTCTCTCCAGCGCATATCTCCACCTCTCCAGGCTCTTCTCAACCTGCTCTCTACTCTCACCACAAATCACAATATCATCTGCAAACATCATAGTCCAGGAGACTCCTGTCTGACCTCGTCCGTCAACCTGTCCATCACCACTGCAAACAGGAAAGGGCTCAGGGCCGATCCTTGATGCAGTCCAACCTTCACTCTGAACCAGTCTGTCGTACCTACTGCACACTTCACTGCCGTCACACTGTCCTCATACATGTCCTGCACCACCCTTACATACTTCTCTGACACACCTGACTTCCTCATACAATACCACAACTCCTCTCTTGGCACTCTGTCGTCGCTTTCTCTAAATCCACAAATACACAATGCAATTCCTTCTGTCCTTCTCTATACTTCTCCATCAACATCCTCAAAGCAAATAAGGCATCTGTGGTGCTCTTCCTCGGCATGAAACCATACTGTTGCTCACAGATGGTCACCTCTTCTCTCAGCCTGGCTTCCACTACTCTTTCCCATAACTTCATGGTGTGACTGATCAACTTAATTCCCCTGTAGTTACTGCAGGTCTGCACATCTCCTTATGCTTAAAGATCGGTACCAGCACACTCCTTCTCCATTCCTCAGGCATCCTCTCCCTTCCAGAATCCTGTTAAACAATCTGGTTAAAAACTCCACTGCCATCTCTCCTAAACATCTCACGCCTCTACCGGTATGTCATCTGGTCCAACCGACTTTCCATTCTTCATCCTCTTAATCGCTGCTCTCACTTCCTCCTTACTAATCCTATCTACATCCTGCTTCACCAACTCCACATCCTCCAACCTTCTCTCTCTGTGATTTTCCTCATTCATCAGCTGCTCAAAATACTCCCTCCACCTTCTCAACACACTCTCCTCACTAGTCAACACATTTCCCTCTCCATCCTTTATTGCTCTAACTTGCAGTACATCCTTCCCAGCTCGGTCCCTCTGCCTGGCCAATCGGTATAACTCCTTTTCTCCTTCCTTAGTGTCCAACCTCTTATACAGCTCCTCATATGCCTTTTCCTTGGCTTTCGCCACATCCCTTTTTACCTGCTGCCGCATCTCCTTGTACTCCTGCCTACTTTTCTCATCACTCTGTCGATCCCACTTCTGTTTTGCCAACCTCTTTCCCCTAATGCTCTCCTGCACTTCCTCATTCCACCACCACGTCTCCTTGTCTTGCTTTCTATTTCCAGATGTCACACCAAGTACTTTTCTAGCTGCCTCCCTCATCACTCCTGCAGTAGTTCCCCAATCATCCGGCACCTCTTCACCACCACCGAGCCCCTGTCTGACCTCTTCCCTGAACCTCACACTACACTCTTCCTCCTTCAGTTTCCACCATCTTATTCTTCTTTCAATCCTTACATTCCTCCTCTTCTTCTTCGCCTCCAAAACCATCCTACAGACCACCATCCGATGCTGTCTAGCTACACTGTCCCCGCCAACACCTTACAGTCTCAATCTCCTTCAGGTTGCATCTCCTGCATAGCACATAGTCCACCTGTGTGCACCTTCCTCCACTCTTATCGTCACCCTATGATCCTCCTTCTTCTTAAAATACGTGTTCACCACTGCCATTTCCATCCTTTTAGCAAAATCTACCACCATCTGCCCTTCCACATTCCTCTCCTTAAAACCATACCTACCCATCACCTCCTCATCACCTCTGTTCCCTTCACCTACATGCCCATTAAAGTCTGCCCCAATCACCAATCGTTCTTTCCTAGGTACACCATCTACCACTTCATCTAATTCACTCCAGAATCTTTCCTTTTCCTCCATCTCACAGCCAACTTGTGGAGCATAGGCACTGATGACATTTATCATCATCCTTCAACTTCCACCTTCACGATCATCACCCTATCAGAAACTCTCTTCACCTCCACTACACTCTTACTGTACTCTTCCTTCAGAATCACCCCTACACCATTTCTCTTCCCATCCACACCATGATAAAACAGTTTAAATCCACCTCCAATGTTCCTGGCCTTACTCCCTTTCCACTTGGTCTCCTGAACACACAGCATATCTACCTTTCTCCTCTCCATCATATCAGCTATCTCTCTCCCTTTACCCGTCATAGTACCAACATTTAAAGTACCAACCCGAACCTCTACTCTCCTACACTGCTCCTTTTCCTGCCGTCTCTGTAGGCGTCTTCCTCCTCTCCTTCTCCTCCTTGACCAACAGTAGCCCAATTTCCACGGTACCCTGTCGGCTAACGATACCTGTGGCGGTCGTTGTTAACCCGGGCCTCGACCGATCCGGTATGAAATTCTCCTTTGTGATCCGCATATTTGATTTGGCACATGTTTTACGCTGGATGCCCTTCCTAACGCAACCCTCCCCATTTACCCGGGCTTGGGACCGGCACTAAGAGTGCACTGGCTTGTGCCCCCCTAATGGCTGGGTTACCAGTATAAGGCAGTTAATTAGGAAAAATAGATGGATGAATAAATGAAGGATACCTTATATGGTATTTGTGCTTTTAAAAAACTGTTAAAAAACCCAAAGGCTATTTTATGAAGAATGAATGAATAAAAAAAATTTTAGTTCGTAAAACAAAGCAAGAAATTCTGAACTGCCTTGTTGTAAGATACACTTTTACACTTTTATTTGTTACATTATTAAATGTTCTGGTTTGTTTGTGTTTTTGTGATTCTCAGCTCTACCAAAAGATGGCATTGCTGAAAAACCTGTGTTCACTGCACATTGAGAAGCTGCGCTGGTTCAGGCAGTATTACCCAATGACTGTGCACTCTCTCTTCCCACCACTTTACAAGGAGCTGTTTGTCACAGACAGTGATGTTCACACAATGGTTACTCTCTAAATATATCCAGTCAGTCACACAGTACACATACTACACAGTATACAAGAACATGTAACAGTATGTCTTAATTAATCTACACTTATCTTTGAAAAGAAACAACTATATATTTATAATTCTGACACAAATCCATTGTGGAAAGAAAGTACATAAGAATCTGGTATTTTGTGTAAATGCCATTTAATGTGAAGCAACATGTTTCTTACACATAATAAGCTCCCTAGCTGTGGAAAAACTGTATAAAGGTAGCATTTTATAGTTCTTTGTATAATTGTTTATGATTAATATGATTACAAGTTATTTTCTTATACTTGTGTGTAAAATGCCAGTTGCCTCTAATTACTGGTATCAGAGTTATGTAATGTTATTCAACTGGGACACTTCACTAGAACAGAATTACAAAATCCTTTCCACAAAACCAACATGTTTGGCTTTCCAGTGTCAAACACTGTTGCCTGTCTTATTTTCACTTAGAAATGATAACTTTAGTATAAGCAATGGTTCTTTTGCAAACAACCATTTCTGAAGAATATTATAATTCTTCTTTTTCTTTCGGCTGCTCCCTTAAGGGGCCGCCACAGCAGATCACTTCTCTACGACTGCCTCTATCAAACAAACTACTTGCATGTCTTCCCTGACCACACCCATTAACCTCCTTTTAGGCCTTCTTAGTGGCTCCATCCTCAGCATTCTCCTACCAATATAACCCATGTCCCTCCTCTGGACATGTCCAAACCATCCCAATCGGACCTCTCTCACTTTGTCCCCAAAACGTCCTACATGCACTGTCCCTCTATTAATACAATATTATAAATACAAAAATAGAATAGTCTTGTTTATTATTATTATTTTTTATAATTTTTCTTTTAATATTAATTATAGTAGCTATCCAAAAACATTTACATATAAACACAAATTAGAACTGCCTACTGCATTAAATAAACTGTTTTGTTCAAGAGTTTTTTTGACATATTCTGGTCATTTCCTCTGAACCATTTCTTTAAACTTAGATATAATTAATTTCATTTGTTCTATATTTTGAATATACCTGCATATATGATTTCAAAGGGGCATTTATTTATTGCTTTTTCAGTCAAATGTTACTCATTATCAAGTACATCGTCAAAGCATTGTTTTTAATTATGCATATTTCATTATTTCACTATTCATTATCTATTTCATTCTAGGCTTCAAAACTGCTACAATCATTATAAGGGTGCGTAATAATTTCATGCTACATGTGAAGATTTTAATATTTACTTTCAACGTTGTAATTATAGTCGAAGTTCTATATTCTAATAAGCATGTTTAGATCTTGCTGGACACACAACTGGTGTTTAAAAATGTTATCACAGGTTGCAAAGGTGCAAGTGTTTAATTTTAATAGCACTGATAAATATGAAGCTAAGCCGAAGATAGTGTTTACGTTTTTTGGTTGCATATGAGTGTGGGGCATGTGTATATCAAGAAGTCCTAGTCTTTTGCTGTTCAAGTTTTTTTTTAAGCATTTTCAGTCATTGACTTCAACATTGTTGATTGTATATTGTCTTTTCAGACTTTGGTTCTTGGCTCTTTTATGTTTTTTTAAATCAATTTTCTTAACTTGTATTATGCTAATAAAAAAGGCATTAAATAAATACGTTTTAAATATTATTTCTTTCTTTAGACACACAAGAAGTACTATAGGTGGCTGATAGGAAAATAGTATAAATACGAATGTGTACAGTAATTCCTATTAAAGTGACCAGTGAGTGTATTACTAGAACATACAACTATAAAAATAAATGAGACTGCTTTTATTAGACAAAGGTTTGTGCATAATGCTGATGTATACAGAAAATGAAAAACAGCTGAACGGGATGTGTCATAAAATGTCGGGTAGCTGAGCACTTTCTCCTCCTACATCCTCAGAAGGACTTTGTTTGCATAACTGATAATGGACATTGTGTAGCTGAGTATATTAGTCATGTCTTTACAGAAACCATTTTTCTGGTGTAATCACTTATACAGCCATGCTTTCACTGCACAAGTATAATGAATGATTATCATTTTCCTTTCTTAAGTGTAATTTGTAATCCAGCTATATTATTTTAAACAGCATACAACAGTTTCAGGATAACACAGCAGACCTCATACTGAAAGTAAATCTCAACACATACCGTAATGGGTGTTTTTCAAGGCAGTTTTTGTGTGTGTGTGGGGGTGTGTGTGTGTGTGTGTGTGTGTGTGTGTGTGTGTGTGTGTGTGTGTGTGTGCAGTCACAAAATACATGGAGTCAAAAAACCCACAGGACAAATTCTGCTAAACCATTTTATACTGTTTTTCCTTTTGAAGTGTTAAGAGGATTTTTGTCATTAAATTAGGGATTTCATTTATGAGTAAAGGTCCACATGACTGGGTGATACTACTATCAAGCCAGAGGTCAGCAGGTGGTAATTTGCTTTACACTCCAGTGTCCTGTATTGTTTTAAAGATTTATAACACACTCTTGATGTCACCCAAATAAGGATGGGTTCTTCTTTTAAATCTGGTTCCTCTCAAGGTTTCTTCTTCATATCATCTAAGGGAGTTTTTCCTTGCCACAGTCCCATGGCTGTTCATCAGGGATAAATACACATTGTTCACCTTAACTGTTAAATTCTGTAAAGCTGCTTTGAGACAATGTCTGTTGTGAAAAGCGTTATAGAAATAAACTTGACTTGGTATTGGCCCCCCAACAGGTTGGGTTAGGGTATTGTTTAAATGATAATCATGGTCTCGGACACCTTTTCATTGCAGTTAGTCCCAGACTGATTAAATCAAGACTATGCTTAAAATTGATTAAACTGAAATTCTGAACAAACTGCATAATTATTATTATATATTTTTTTTATATATGAAGGCTTTTTTGTGGATGTGCTCATTCTGATAAATCTTAGGCTGGAATCTTGGTTGAGGCAGTCTGTTCTTGAAATCTTTACAATTTCAAGCAGAAATTACTTTGTTGGTATGAAATGCAACACAGTATATTCCAATGTAAAAGTGCTCACAAAAGCATTCTAATACTGTAATTATACAACATAAAATACTTAAGGTTTATAATAGTGTGTTTTAATTGACAATAAAACATGTCTTTTCTATTTAACAAGCTCATCCAAGAATAGGAAATTGGGCAAATTAGGATTGATTATATAGAATGGAATAAATCGACTGCAAACATTATTGCTTTATTGAACTATTACAGTAGCTCAGTTAAGTATGTGATAATAAGATAACTGATCTCCAAACAAGTGGTTAAATTAGCTAATAATTATATTATAGAAGCTGATCCAAACATTTACAAACTGGAGGAGAAATATTTATGAGGTCCTTAACTTAACTGCAGACCTTTTGTATACAGTTAACTTTTTTCTTTTAGTCCCCCGTGTGTGTGTGTGTGTGTGTGTGTGTGTGTATACCCAAACGATGGGTTGTGAGAAGCAGCTGTAACGGCTTTGGTTTATAGTTTAGATGGCGTTCTGCTGCGTGACTCATGCTACAAACTCTAACCTTCCCTTCCCTTCACTTCCCTCCCTTTCCCACAAGAAACAAAATAAAGCAAAACACACACACACACGCACGCACAGACGCACGCACGCGCACGCACGGATAGGTATTTAAGGACAGCTAAACTCGATTACGCGCGTGTCCTACAGACTGAAACACACTGGAGTGTGGACACTTTAAGAGAACATGGACATTTTAAGAGGACATTTACTTTTGCTAACGTTGCTAGCAGTGACAGCATATGAAGGTATGTGCTAGTATATATATAATGTACTGCTGACTGAATAGAAGCTGCTGACTTTAATATCATAGAAAGTCAGTTGCACCCTGTACTTTACCCCAGTGGATTTGCTCCAGTCCTGCATCACTACTGATATAATGAGTGATGAAATATGAAATGCAAATATTTAGTTTCTTGTTGGAAAAAAGAACTCTGGAGGAGTTTATCTAATGCTGTGTGAACCAGTTCAGTCCTGTGTGTTGGGTTGCTCACCTGTACAATGCATAGTTTTACATTGTTCACTAGGTGTTAATAACACAATACGGTTTAAATTATATATTTTAATGCCAGATTTTTCATTGCCACTTTTTTTTCTGGCTGGATTATTCCTCCGTAGCTTAAACTCTGCACAGGTGTGTCTGGTGGCATGTTACAGCAAGTGGTTTGTCAAACAGTGTTCATTTTCCACACTGTTTTACAGTCTGAAGTAGAGTTGCAGCAATGGATTATTTTAGTAATTTAATGTATTCTGGCAATTATTCCATTGATCCTCAAGTCAAGTCAAGAAACATTTTATTGTCATTTCCACCATATATAGCTGACGCAGTGCACAGTGAAATGAGACGTGTCTCCAGAACCCTGGTGCTACATAATACAACATTGAGCTACATCACAAAACATAGAGGACACACACATACAGGACACAAAGCTAAGGACTAAAGTAATTTGTCCTTGCTACATTTAGTGCCTCATGTGCAACCAAGTGCAAACAGTGCAAGACAAAAGACAGTGCAAGCAGACAACACAAGACAGTGTGGAACGGATACATAAATCACTAAATAGCACCGCAAGTAAACCTACTGTACGTTATATGGTACAATGTGCAAAAGAGAACTGTATATAGGTGTGTTTTTGTAATAAACAAAATGTAAACACAAAAGGTTGTGTAAAACAGCAACTGCAGCAGTCAAGTAGATGTGCAAAACAAGTTAAGTCAAGGGGCTTTTATTGCCAAACAGCATGTAAACAGCATGTAAACAGCATGTAAACAGCATGTAAACAGTTATATAGTTGTAATAAAATGATAATATAAATGGGTGGTGCTGAAGACATGGATGTGAGTGGATTGAAATTAATATGAGCGTGTGTTTAAGTTCAGATTTGTAGCAGCTTAGTAACACAGAGCTGTGTGTGTGTGTGTGTGTGTGTGTGTGTGTGTGTGTGTGTGTGTGTTTTAGTTCCAGTTCGGTTCTATGTGTTGAGGAGCCTGATGCACAGACATTTATTTTGTATACTAAGTGGATAAAACGTGCACACCTGATCGTTACGCTGGGTTCTGAGCATCTCATTTTAAACTTCACGTTTTTCCAGTTATAACAGCCTTCAGGTCTGTGGGGATTACACAGGCACTAATGCTGTGCAAGAAGGCTTAGTGCAGTCTTAGATCCTGCTCATGCCATAATTCTTTAGTGGCATTGAAGTCAGGAGTATGTTCTGATAACTTGAGTTGTTCTGTACTTTTCCCACTGCAAATCATATTTTTTGGAGCTCTCTTTGTGTCTTTGTGTACAGGGGCATTTTTATGTGTTTATATATATATATATATATATATATATATATATATATATATATATATATATATATATATATATATACTGATATATATATCAGTAACAGGTTGAAAATCTCTTAGTCCTAGAGTGTAGCACATTTCCTGCATTTTCTGAGACATGAATGTGTACATTTCTGTTTATGAAAATCCCATGATAAAAATATAAATTATATTTCTTTTCTAATGATAAAAAAACAATCATTAAGTTGGATTACTATAAACTCAATATATGTCTTGTGTGTTCAACATACTCTTTTTTTTTTGTCTGTTTATTTTCTCAGATTCTGAAATGATTTCTCAAAGAGAAGTTGTGCCTACTGGTAAGATTAAACATAACAGTGTTCATTTGGAGCTCAGTAACATGATGAATTATAAGTATATTAACTTACTGAGTATGCTACTACTACTACTACTACTACTACTACTACTACTAATAATAATAATAATAATAATAATAATAATGATAATCTTAATTTTTTACAGCACCTTTTAAAAGTAACATCTCAAAGTGCTTTCCAAGCATAAAAGAAGAAATAAAAATAAAGATTAAATAAAATGTATATATATATATATATATATATATATATATATACATATATATATATATATATATATATATATATATATATATATATATATATATATATATATATATATATATAAAATGATAAATAATTGTAATAATAATACTACTAATAAAAAATAGTAAGAAGAAAAAGAACAATTATCTTAAAGTATAAAAAAATCATTTGGTTTTGCTAATATGGCTTTGCTGTATTGATTGCACAATTTCTGCATAATGCATACAATTTTTAATGTCATGAGAATGTGTTTTTTTTGTTTTGTTTTTTTAACTGCAGAGCTCTTGGACATGTTGAAACAGGGATTACTGGTCCCTGACTCTACAGTGAGAAAGAAAGGTGGGTTACTGTTGCTCAATTAGAACCATTATTGTGGCATCTCTTAATTCAATTATATTGAATAAATGTTTGGGTTTTTTTTTATTTATTTTTACCAATTGTTCTTATTTTAAAGTTCGCCTTCTGTGCCTATTCTCTATAAATCTTTTTTTTGTGCTATCATGCTTCTTTTTCATAATTCATCTTTTATTGCTCTGTCCTTGTAAGTTTAGTTTATACTTTAGTTCATAGTTACCATATAGTATAATGTATATCTAGTGTGGGATGAGATAAGAGCAGTGAGGTAGAGGGGTGCTGGTCTGTTTTTGACTTGTAGGCGAGCATCAGAGTTTAAAATCTTATGCGGGCAGTTAGAGGAATCCAGTGGAGGAAGCGTAGCTGGTTTGAGAGAACCTAGGAAGGTTGAAACAAGTGCACGAGATGTTTTAGAAAAGTTTTTGATCGTGGTGTATGGACATTTACTACACTTTGTTTTAATGTAAAATTTGTTGGACTACTCTTCCCTCACCTTCTTCCTAGGTGTAATGTAAGTTCCCATTCTTACATTTTCATATCGCCACCATGTGGAGCCTTAAATGCACCGCCTCTCAATATGCCAAGCATATTGTGAAATGTTACCCTAGACCTAATTTTATTTTATCAATATGTGTGCAATTCTAAACACTAATTACATGTATTATGATAAGCATTGCATTCATGACCATGTCCTTTATTCTGTTTGTCTTTCATTATGCTGATACTATGCCAACCTCGAGTGCCATCTGGATAGATATAGACAGAATTGAGTATGATTTTGTCTATGTGCTTATTCAGACCGCTGATGATAGCATCTGACTGACTTTTTCTTTTTGTTTCTCTTATTTTTGGTATTGTATTAGTTGCTTTTTATGTTTTATCTAACTTTTTCTTTTCAATGTTTTTGTAGAGTCTTGTAACTTACAATGTTTAGTTTTTTTTCCTGCAAGTTAATTTTATATTCTGAAAATCTTGACTTTTTTCTCTTTTTCACTCAGGTCCTAGTATAAGTCCCAAATCTATGGGTCCATCCATTCCTTTCCCTCTTGCACAACCAACCACAGACAACATCCTTGCCATCTGTCACTACAGTAATATTCGTCCTCGGTATACTGAAGACATGCTACCAGGAGGCTTTGGTTACCTGCACCGCCAGGCCAGTGCGATTAATCAGTTGGAGTCCTGGTTTACTGTGTGCTGCAGCAATGGCACTCAAGATGAAGAAATGACTCAATGCTGTGCCCAGCAGGCGGTGAGAACACAGGCTGACTGCTTACACAGTATCCTGTTCAATTCACACTGCTCCATAATTACCCAATTTAGTCACCTGATGTGCAGAAGACTGAGTTAGGCCTCAAATGAGTAATTAAGACAGCTTGATTTATTAACTTTCCACATTCAAGCCATAATTTACTAAATGTTTGCAGGTTTTTATTCACATTCACATCATCAACATGAACAGAAACACATTTATATGTAATCTTTTAGAATCTTTTATTATTCCATTATTTTGACTAGTTTCCCAGTGACTTTTGGCTGTGTTACACTAGATTTTTAAATATAAACCATTCAAGCCCCAAATTCATAAACTTTAATCCCAGATAGCAGAACATTTATTATGATTTGTTATATGTTTCTGTTATTTAACTTGTTGAGTAGACAAACCACTGAATTGTACCTTATTTATTAAATGTACATGATGTACTATGCATTTCTGTGCATAGTATACAGAAAGACAGAAGCACACAGAAAGACAAAACAAGGGACATCCAATGTTTCTGTTATTTTCTTGCAGTGTCTTGTGTTCCAATTAGTTTTTGTTTTGCAGTGGGAGAAGTCACTCGCTAACTTCTGTAACGAGGAATTCAGCATTAAGACCCGTCACTATCACTGCTGTAAACAGAATGGGCAAGAGAGATGGGACTGCTTTAAGGAGGAGGCTCCAGACCCATTATACCAGCCCATTGTCCTTGGCGATGAGGTGCCAATCACACTTCCCTCCACAATCCAAGATTTTGACTTTAACCCAAGTATCTGCAAGATGACAAGGTATAATTTTACAGGTTTATACTGAAACCATCCTCTTAAGAGTTAGGTTAAAACTAAGGGTCCTATCTGGTAAGTTTTGACGATAAAGAATTATGATTTTGATGTCAGAAGTGGGGAGGTGGTAGCTCAGTGGCTCAGTGGCTCAGGTCACATGTTCACATCCCACCACAACCAAGCTGCCAGTGCTGGGCCCCTCAGCAAGGCCCTAAAACCCTCCCCTGATCAGTTGTAAGTCGCTTTGTATAGGTAAATGTACTGTAATGTTGCAAGGAAGCAAGACATTTTGCAACCTTTCTATTCTGAAGCAAATACAGTCTTAGCACAGACTAATCTGGTTAACACACTGGCACTGCACAAGTCTTAATTCTCAGACAATTACATACCATATATATATATATATATATATATACACACACACACACACACACACACACACACACACACACACACACACTCTTGCACTCAAAATAAAATAATTATAACTTTTTTGCTGCTCATTAATACTTTTCTCTCCTTTTTCTTTTTACTGTTTAATATTGTTTCATGTTTAATATATAATATTTGCTGTAGTTTGCTTGTTCACTTAAAAATTCCATTGTAAAAACTGTCACTGACATCTGTACATATGATATAAAACTTGAAACTAGTTATAAGATAGTATGTAGCTTTGAGTTTTTGACCTTTCTGCTTGAAACCTCCTTGAGAAACTATTAGCAACATGCTATCATACTGTCTTTTCCTTTCTTCACCCTTATTGAGCTCACCTGACTGTGATCATGGCTGCCTAGAAGGAATCTCCAGCTGGCCAGGGAGCACTTTTTAATACTTAGCATACCTGGAGCACCTAGTACTTGTACCTTGCATGCCCTTGTCTGTAAACTGTTTACATTATGCTGCCTTGTCTGTTTCCTATAATTTAAGACTTTATTCATTTATTTACCCTGCGTCAGCTCACCATAGCACCAAGGATCGCATCAGTTTAGGGTACCTTACATGTATTAGTACATTAAACATTCCCAAGATATGTGTATTGGTTTGATCTTAGTATTGAATCAAACAATACAAGCCTGCAATTAGGTTATATAAATCATCGAAAAGTATTCAACGCTATGCAGTAAACAGTATTTCCAAATATCATCACCTCTTTTACAATGTAGCACGTAAATACAACAGACTGTAAAGGATGCTGTGTTGTTCTTATTCTATTCTTGCTTTCTCATAAGATAAAAGAAATATTTGAAGATTATTCAATCTTCAAATAGAAATAATGTGTGTCCTCAAGCATTTCACAATGTAACATTGACCAGATGAATCTAACAGACTCCCTGTGATCAATCAGTATGAATTAATTCCGATTGTAATTTCCTTTTAAATCCGTAGTAACTGTTTTACTACAATAAACCTGAATCCGGCATCATCCACAAAATGAAAGATGCCTCTTTAACTATTTAATTATTTCTATTAATTATGTGTTGTGATGAATCTACCTACCTGATGTATTTGCTCATATAATTGTTGTATCTATTTCAGTGTTTCAGAGCCCATTTCCCACACAAAGCCAGTGAATAAACCCCCAACTCCCCAAATCAGTTTACAAGGTAGGCACATTAAAATATGTGCAAGCATTTTTACATTTGTCAACCGCTTTAAGGCAACCATATTAGTCAGTCGCATTACTTGATTTAAACAAGTTTGGCTTAAATGATGATGAACATAGTGATTCCACCCTGTTGGGTGGAAAATCCTCTCTATTTTAGTTTCTGGTTATATGTTGATGTTTAAAAAGACAAAACATAGACAACCTTGAATATTGCATTATAGCAGTTGCACTCATTCCCTCTTGTGAATGTTTTTTCTGCAATTTATATCTTCTTTTGTGCCCTTGTCTTCATTTATTTCAGGTCTTCCTGCATTTAAACCTTTCTCCACAAGGCCATCTATTTCTTTCCCACTTGCCTTTCCAAATATCTCCAACATCTTTGACATCTGTCAACACAGAAGCCAGCGCCCCCAGCATTCTAAGGAAACACTACCCAGCAGGGGCTTTGACTACCTGCATCGTCAAGCCAATGCTGTGAATCAGCTGGAGTCATGGTACACTGTGTGTTGTGCTAATGGACCCCAAGTGGATGAGCAGACCCTGTGCTGTGCTCAGCAGGCTGTGAGAACACCTTCTGATTGACTTATAATATCTGCTATTCCTTAAACCACTTATGTTATGAATATGGATATGCAGATTTAAATTAAACTTTATACCATATATTTGAACTGCACAGCAAATTGGTGTACTAGTGTTGGTTCGGTGTTGATAGTGTAGAATTAGGTGAATAAATGTAATACATATTGATGTGAGAGAGGCTTCTACATGATACAATACAATTTGTATTCATAAGAAAATTACTAAATTCTCAACAAAACTACTGAATCTGCTCAAAAAAAAAAAGATCTTTGATCATAATTTACACATTTGTTATCACTATTTGTACACACTCAATGTTTGTCCTGTTTTGATATTTATAGATGTAGCAGATTATAATCTTATCAAGTTCATTAAATCTCTGGCTCATTACAAGTCATTACATCCCTAATAAATACCACAGCAGAGTTAAACAATATTTTTCCCAATATTACATTTTTTGCAAGGTAATAATATTCACTAACGAATGAATTGTTTACTTGGAGTCAAGAATGTAGCAATGTGTATAAATGTAGCAATGTAGCATAAATACAATTTTAGCATTCAGTGGATTTTTAAAGGTAATAATAAGATACACTTCAGTCATATCATCATATTTAATTGATATGTTCTTAATTGTTGCACTAAAATAAATATAAAGAAGAAAAAAGTTTTTGCCAGCCTAACCCCAAACAAGCTTACTGATAACATTGAAAAAAAAAAAAAAAAACATACATCTGTTTTGTAACAGTGCTATATGAGTGGTTTAAACATGTTTGGCTGATAAACATAGTGATGCTGCATTAAGGCCTTTTGGGTGGAAAAATCCTCTATTTTTGTTTCTGGTTTTGCTTTGGTGTTAAAAAAGACAAAACATAGACAGCCTTGAATGTTGCAATGTAACAGTAATACTCTTGTACTATATTTTACCATGTCCTTCTTTATTGTTGCTTCCAATCTTTATCTTTCTCCTGTTTTCTAATTTCACCTAGAGCCTAGTGTTCAAACTAGTGTTTTTGTTTTGCAGTGGGAGAAATCGCTCTCTGATTTCTGTGAAGAGGAATTCAGGATTAAAACCAGTCACTATCACTGTTGCAGAAGGTATGGGACACAAAGATGGGACTGTTTTAAGAAAGAGGCTTTATATATGTCATACCACCCGGTCAAGAGTTCAGGTCAAGAGATAGTGACCATGTACCCCGTCACACCTCAGGGCTTTGTCTTCAACCCTAGTAGCTGCCAGAATACCAGGTATATTTCACAAGACCACCTCAACAAACATTGACGATTATCCTTTAAATGTGAGGATCAAGAATGCATGATAGAAATAGTACATATTTATATTCATTGGTGAAATGTATGCTGTGAAGTATTGACTCTCGTTTCTTCTTATGACAGCATTTCCGAGAAGCCGGTTACAATGCTCCCCATCAGTTTTCCTCCTGGTCGCCCAAATTCTGGCAACTTTAGACCAATTTGTGTCTTTCGCAAGTATCGGCCCCACTACAGTACTGACTGTTTGCCTCATAAAGGATATGAAAGGTTTTCCTATCGTTTAAAGACTATCAATGGCCTTGAAAAAAGCTTTCGGCAGTGCTGTAAAGAGAAAAATGATGGACAACGCTGCGCTGAGGAAAAGGCATGTATTTATATTTGAGTGTTTACAGGGTGACTCAGATAAAAAATGTATAAACAGGTCCATTGAAATATTAGCACTTATGTAATTATTGCATGAGAGGAGTGTTATTCTTCTGAATAGCTGTCTAAATACACCCTCAAATCAACTCAACTTCAAATCATATACAGTACCTGTTTTTTCTGCATATTTCAGTGGAAGAAGATGGTGGATAAGTTCTGTAACTATGAAAAGAAGTTCCAAGAAAATCAGTTTGAATGCTGTAAAAAGCAGAAAGGACAAGAGCAATATGACTGTTTCAGTGCTACTGCTCCAAATCCAGACTACATGATCTTGAATGAACCGATACAAATTGGTCCCTTTCTCTCAGAGTTTTGTGATGTGTACACAGATATTCAAAAAATGTAAGATTTTTTTGTTTTGTTTTCATCATAGTCTTTAGCTTCAACACTGTGCATTGTGTCTTTGACTGTTTAGGGAAAAAAATCTGAACATATTAAATCTTAAAATTTGCAACTGTCATTCCACCAGGAACCTTTTTCCTGTTGATGAATTAACTAAAAAGTGCTGCAGCCCAGTTTTGACTGAAGAGGCGACTGAATGTCTACAGATGCAGGTTTGTAAGCAGTTTATTGCTTTTAATTGCTTTTAAACTTGTTTATTATCATGGTGTTGAATAGAAGTGAACGGAAGCACAGGTTACATGCAAGCTTCTGATTTATGCGCACAGTATTTTCCACATAGCGTTTTTCACTCACTACTTATTGACCTTCCTTGGCTTGTATTGTTTCAGCTGGATGACATTGTGGATGCTGCATGTAGAACAGACGACCTGTCATTAACAAAAGTAAGGCAAAACTGTTGTAAGAAGACTGGCCAGAGACGCTCCAAATGCCTCACCAATATGATCTTGCAAAAAATCTCTAAAGCAAAAAATATGCGCAGCAATCACAGGATATGCCCAGCCTATACATAAAGCCCTGTTCTGTATGATTTAAACGTGTCGTTTTTGTGCGTTACCTTTCGAGTTAAGCAACACTATTAATCAATACCATTTAACCTGTTTAATAGTTTTTTTTTCTCCTGGTCTTTTATTGGGTAATTTCATTCTTATACAGTACATAGTTGTAGCTGCATGGACAAATTTACTTTTACTTACAAACCAAAAAATACAAAAACAAATAAAAATATATTACTTTACATACTTTGTATTTTGTGTTTTGTTTTTTGTTTTTCCAAGACAATTTATATACATTAATATATAGTAATATATAGTAACCATATCATTTCAATATTAATAAAACACACTGTGGGGTTTCAAATGTTTTTTTGTTTTTTTTAAAGTAATTAATGCTACACAAGGGCAAAGATTTATGCGCTAAAATCGACTCCAGGTTTTTCATAGAGGAGAAATGAATAATCTGACACTTTTATTTTTATTTAACATACTTTCATTATTGATAGTTAAATGAAGGGAAATCTTAATACTACAGCATAGACAGACTACTATACAATGCATGCTTTCAATTTTGTGGCAGAGTGGAAAGGAATCACCTCAGTATACTATTATAATCAGAAGTCCACAAATTCCTCGGCGAAGAGTGTGGTTGAAAAGAAATTCAGTTTATTTGGAAAAAGTAATGACTCAAAAATTACTATTTTAATGCAAAGCAGTTGTTAGCAATTACAGCTTCAAGTACTGTAAGAAAGAATTGACCTTTTATAGCAATGTAAAGTCAACATCTAACCCATAACTTATTACTGCACTAATGTTTTTGCTTTATTTCATGACCTTGCATTAATGGCTTCTCATGTAGAATATATGAATACTCTATTGACCAACCACAATGTGATATTATCTTAGTCACCTATCATACCATCAGTGTAACAAGGCTGGAGAAAGCATGTAGGCAGTCTGGTTTTTAGATGGTCATAGATTGTTATAAGCATTTTGCCACAGATTAAGACACTGAAAATATGGTCTATCCCAGATAAGAAAAAAAGAAAGCACAATTATAGAATCTGGGCAGAGAGAATGTCTTTTAAATGCAGTCATTGGTTATGTCAATAACCCACACACATGTAACAAAACAGAATGCACTAGTGTTCTTTGTTCATAATGTATGTGACTAAACCGGCTTCTCTATGTTTAGATCTCTCTACAAGATTTAGTTTGGGTTTCACCGAGCTTTAAAGCAACAGTCAGGGATTTCAGCAAAGTGCTGATATTAATCATTACACATATAGTTTTTTTTTAGGGAAAATAATGTTAAAAATTATTAATGGCAAATCATGCGAGATAATAATTGTTAGAATTCTTCAATGTATTTAAAAAAAATTTGACATTTTAATTCCATCTCTCTTTCATACATAAAAGGTGTATTTTTGTGAATTGCTAAATGATTTTATTTTGTTATTAAAACTACCAGACTATTGAGGTCACACATGGGAATCAACCAAATTAGTATTTTAATACTTCTGAATGAAGAATTCATATAAAAATATATAAAAGCATAAATGTTACTGGACGGTATGATCATATCCCCACTTCACAGCTCTGGGGGTCACCGTTTGATTAATGGCTTGGGTTGTATGTACAGACTTCAGTATGTAATTGAGGGTTCTACAGTTTTCTTGCACCACCCAAAAAACATTGCAGTGCAGCATATATGCTATAACCACAGCAAATAAAAGTTTGAAAGGTTGAAACAAGTGTTCCTTAAAAAAGTACAGGTGATGTATTTCAGTATATTAGTTTGTAAAAGGGTACTATTATATTAGCACCCATTTCATGCCAGTTTATCATGGCCTAATGTTTAACCTATAGTGGAACTGTTATTAGGAACAGTACTTTTGAGTTTACACTGTCTGATTTCTTTCTCTACACTGCTGGTTGGTTTCCTCCGGGTATATTTGAAAGCATTGAAATAAACCATGATGAACTAATTCAGTTTTCAGACAGTAGTCACAATTTCCTGTTGGGTGTTTCCACATTTAGTCTTTAGCAGGTCGTATTTTTAGCTTTAAAACGATCAATTTTTTCTTTCGTCTCGCCACTTAATTCTTTCTAGGGGTGTGTGTGCGTGTGTGTGTGTGTAAATAGTTTGCTCGGTGTCACTCGTGTTACGCGGTTCAAACAGGGTTAGTTTTGGGGTGTGGCCTAAATATGTGACTCCGCCCATCTACGTCACCAACAGGGAGCGCGAGCAAGATTCTCGAGCGGAACTGGAGGCTGTTGCTCGAGTCATAGGAAAATGGCGACCGCCGGTATTGCAGACCCGGGCTTCTCTGCCCCCCCAGGTAACCAAATAATAATCAAAACTCTGCTTATAACTGTCGAAATTGCCATCGCGTCTATAGATAACTTTTAAAGTGACACTATTTTGCTATTCAAAAAATATTTTAGGATTTATTTCTATACAACACGAACCCGTCCAGGATAAGAGCTGAACGCTTCGAGTTGTTTGTGTCTGAAGTACTGAGTGATGAAACGCTCACCCCGAGCGAACTCAGCTCTGCTTTCGAGCTCTTTTCACCACACCTCAACGACTACATAAATGCTAAACCACAGTATGTTAGGACTGTTAGGGATATCAAGTTATTAATAGGCTATTGAACAAAAAATGTTACCATGGGGAGGGGGAGACCATGTGTTTATGAGACTGAGCTAGCTGATAACTTGTGGAATAGCAAACCCAGGAGTGGCACGCTAGCCTAGACGATTTTACTGTTTATAACCTGGAAAACCGTTAAATAAATAAAGGCAGGTCAAGTGCGCCTTTGTTTTTATTTAATTCGCTCATCCAACCTAGATATAGTCGGAGAAATCACATCACATTTCCCAGAGACTCGACTGCTCGCTAGCGAGCTAACTGGTGCTTGAAAAACCTGTTCGCTAAATAACGCGATCATACATTATTTCCGCTTATACTATTATTCAAGGCATGTTAAATATTTGTCCCCAGCCTGTATATAGGCTGTTTAAAGATTTGGCTGGTTTAATGGGTTATACCCAGCTCTATTGTGTCTCTATTGTAGCTAGCTTTGTTGTGGCTGTGTTTGTTTGGCCTGTATAGTAGGAGCTTTCCATTATGTCCCAGTCAGTGTTCGGTATCTCATCTCAAACCACGATCAATAATAAATCAATAAATGTGCTACTTGGATCGGTTTTTCTTGCCTCTATCTCTCAGCATTGGAAAAATATCCCTGTATTCTTGCACGTGTTTGCTTGCATAACTTCAGCCATGACCAGTTCATAGTGTCTGAATTTCCAGAGCAATTGTTATGAGGTAGCTGGTGGTCAAGCAGATGCCACATGTATATAAAAATAATTTGGCTTAGTATAAGTTTTGTTTTGTTGTACTGTAGGAACTTTCATTTTCAGTAGGAGTACTAGAAGTATTGCTCTGTTTTCAAATCAAATAATCTTTAGTAGTAACTGATTAGACTTGGATTTAGACCACAAATACTGGATCAAGTCTTGTGATCTTTGTTGAGCCAAAAGGATTGTCCAGTAGCCATATTTCTGGAGCGTAACCAACAAATCTCTACAAAATTTCCATCTTCCTACCCAAACATGTCAAATGTGATTCTGTCCACCATCAGCAGACCTTTTGTAAAGCAGATTCCAAAAAGACAATGACTATTATAAATGAATGTGTCCTTTTAGTGTTACTTTTTGCACATTGTTGATGCATCCTAGTATGTATCAATCTTATCTGACTAGTAAACATCTTCATCTTGCAGTTTTTACTTCAAACTAAGTAGGCTTTTATTGTCATTCCATCCATTTCAGTACAGAAACAGCGTTCCCCATGAGCAAGGTGCTACGTAAAACAGCATAAATTCCACAAAACCATGGAACTACACCAACCTAACAGGGGCATGACATAAAGTGCACATGTGCAACATTTAGTGCAAAAAAAACCCAAAAACATAACAGTGAGATATTGGACACAGCATAACAGACCAGTACAGATTTATGTTGAAATCAGTTGTCTTTTATAATTATAAATACTGAACAGTTTGTGTAAACACATTTTTTCTAAAACACCTAAGATGTTCTTAAAGGTCACTTGCAAGGCTTTCCAGTCATATGTGGTAGGAAGCAGAGCAGGAAGTGTTCTTGGGTGGTTGGTAATGCTGTTTGGAAAATCAAAAATGTCCTGGAACACTGGCTTTTCATCATGCATTAGATGTAGTTTATCCTATCCTTTTTAAAGAGGTGTCTTACCCCTACAGACTTGAGGACTCCCTTCTGGAGGATGCTGGCCTCTCAGAGAAGTACCGTACATGCATGGTTGTGCTGTGGCAACGTTTGTGTTTGTGTGTGATATAAGTAGAGCTGTTGCTATCGACTATTTTAGTAATTGAGTATACTATTGACTATTTCAACGATTAAACAAGTAATCTGATATGGGTGCCTTTTGTTTACTGAAGAGCAATACTAAATATACAAGAGAAAATAAGATGCGTTTCTTAAAATGAACGAGTAATTTGTTTCGTTTTTGAGAAAAACAACATTTTGCTAAACATTGCTGAAATTGCATACAAGAATATCTGTGAAAACTAAACCCGTTTAATTGCCATATTACAACAAAATACAAGTATATACATTAAAAACAAAAAAAAAATTATTTCAGAAAAGGGTGGGTAAACACACTGTATGGTGTTTTTTTTGTTTTAGTTTAAAGTGATCCCAAACTTTAGAAACTTTATCTCTTTCTTTGGCCTAAATCCTATGGAATCCTAAGTTAGCCTAATTCTGACGTTTTTCTCTCTCGCAATTCTGACTTTTTTTCTCGCAATTCTGTAAACAGCCGACATTTCTGGCGCATCCACCGGTAACCGTGTTGTGGGCCTGAAGTTTGAAGCTGTTGGTGTATGAACGAGGCTCCTCTGCTTCATCTGTCTTGTTCCGTCTCCTCCAGAGCTGATTTTTAGACAGAGTTCTCTCCAGAGATCAGAGGCTCACTTTGATACCATGCGATTCTATTGATTGTAGCCGATATAATTTTCAATGTGTAAATCTTTCTGGCACTGGCATAGGGGGTGATGCTGCCCGATGGGCTAAAAAAAAACCTCAGAATGGCGAGAGAAAAAAGTCAGCTTTCCGATAGAAAAAAATTAGCCAGTATTAGGCGAACTTCCCCCTCTCTGTTTTCTCTCTGTTTTTCTATTTTTCATTCACAGCGCTCCAGAGTGTAGCGGGTGGTGTGTCAGTAATGATGGTCCGTGGGAAACTAAGCAGTGCTTAGTTAAATGGATTATACATAGAATTTTTGTAATTGAATTACGAGAAATTGTAACAACCGCAGATATAAGTAAAAAAAAAAAAAAATCCACATATTGATTGTAATGAATTTGGTATGAGGACATAATGGCTTTTTATACCAAGATTTTTGCTGATATTAGTTTTCACAAAAGTTTCTCTTATTACAAAAGGATGATCAGTGTTCCTGTAGTTAACCACACAATTTAATAAGCCAAATATATAAACCACAAACATTATATGTGAGCTTATTTGAGTAGTCAATAAGTTACAGTAAGCGAGTGTTAATCGAGACAGATTAGACGCTGTTTTGATGTAGAGTGTAATTAGTCAATTAGGCCACCATGTGGTGTTTTGGGCACCTGTGTGTGTGCACGCAAGGTGTAATTACAGATAAACAGCACTAAATGAGTATTTCTTGGTGTGCAGTTTAGCTTACAGACTGTTGTACACTAAAATAATCATGTCAGCTTTCTTTGATCAAGCACCTTTAATAATTCAGTTTGTCATAGCAAAAATGATCAGAAAGATGCTGATCTAAAATTCACTTAACATTTTTTTATGTTCTGGCCACATTTTAGTCAGTTGACCTGCTTTAATTTTGAGGGAAATACTATTTATAACCCACATGGAATTCTACTTTTTCCACATATATAAATGAGAGAAATCATTGCACATTGGGTGCAGAACAGGTTGAGTTGGATGACATGATATTAAACAAGTATGTTTCATAAAGATGATTATATAGGAGATATTACAGCTTATTGTCTGGCTATAATAACGTTCTCGGTCCCCTTTTTAATAACTAACAGGGGCATCCAGTCTGATTTACTTGTGGCCGGTATTACTAGAGGTTTTTGTTGCAGTAATTCAGCAGTCACAACTGTGATCTGCCTGTATCTTAGTCTTTAGTTGCCCACCAGGTGTGGCTCCTTCTTAGCTGGAATGAAAACCTGCAGGAATGAAAACCGGACCTTGTTTGTGTAAGATTAGACACCGATAATGTATCAGCTTAAAAGACTTGAATTTTCCTTGTGGTTGAAAACTGAGAATTTTCTAGCATGATACTGCATTGAGCAAGTGAGCCTACTCACTAGAGCTGCAACTAACGATTCTTTTCATAACCAATTAATCTGATAATTACTATTGTTATTTTGATTAATTGGATACAAAATTGTGATGTTTTGCCTATCATAACTGTAATTTAGGGTATAAAAGTGTACTTAAAAAAATGCAAAAGCCACATATTGAGATTAATTCTTAAATTTTATCCATCTTATAGTGTTGGCTTGTTGAGGAGTGCATGGGAGATTTCTCCTTAAATAAATTCACTCATGCTGGGAGAATAGTATGCAAGGCGAGGCAATTTTTGTAAATCAACATTTGTCTTGTTTTTAATGATAATTGCAGATTGCAAAGTCAGACTGCAGAAAGTATGCCAGGAAGCATGATAAATGCATCCTAAAAACCCTTTCTCAAAAGCTTTTTCTTCACAAATCCCGTGCCTATATTAATTTTTTACTACATTATAGGGTCCAGTCGGAAAACAGCTTCACCAGAGGTGAGTGTTTGTTATTTATGTGTAAGCTGTAAAATATTTCCATATTTTGAAACATGCTGACATTGACAGTTGTTCAAGAATATTTCGGGTTTACTGGTAGATGATATTAGATGTTTTTGGCAGTAGCGTCACTGACCTATATATAAGTTTTTGAAAATCAGTAATGCAATTTTCTTTCTACAAATAGAGAGGCTAACAGTAGGATGTGTGGATTATGACCATAAAAATAACAGTTTACTTCATGGAAACATTAATTAGGGAGGATCAACATTAAGGAAATTCCAGGCAATGAATGTGTCTGCCTTTCTAGACTGGATATATGGGTTTTATGTTTTTCGTTTATTCTTTTTGTCTCTCTCTCTTTGTTTAAATCCTACTCTGCAGGGTCCAGGTTCATCTCAGAGTATGAAGAAGATTATCGGCCATCGAGGGATAGACCCCACTGGAGAGACCACTTACAAAAAGGTCAGTTGAAGTTAGAAGGACCAAACCACGAGGAGTGAGGTTTGGAACAGAGTATTTAAGATAAAAATAGCTGTTCATTAAATTGATGTCACCACACTACCTCGCAAGTCATGCATCACTTTAGCCCCCAGCCTGGTGGGATGAGGTTTAGTCTTTCAAACCAGATTTCTAGCTGTTGCTAAAATGAGTCTGGGACTTAATGTAGGCAAGATCTGTTTACTTGCACAGAAGGATCCCATGCAGGCTGTTTAGACTCATTTTCTAATGTTAACATTTTTTCCACTAGACGACCTCTTCTGCCCTGAAAGGGGCCATTCAGCTTGGTATTACCCACACTGTTGGAAGCCTGAGCCAGAAAGCTGAGAGAGATGTTCTTATGCAGGACTTCTATGTGGTAGAAAGCATCTTTTTCCCTAGGTATGCGCTTTCTCCACTATATTGATTTTTGTCAGTTATTGTGTATTACCTGCATAATATCATATACAATTATTTTTAAACATTGGGCATTAATACTGATGGACATACTTGCAATTTTATAGTAAAAATGTATGAAACAACCAAGAATGTGTTTGATATTTTTTCTTTTTCTTTTCTAAAGTAGCCAACTTTTGCTTTGCAAACTCTTACCATTCTCCCAGGCAGCCTCACGGGGTAGTCACCTGCAATGTTTTGAGTTCCCAGAGGTGTTAAATGCTTGTTGGCTGCTTTTCTTTCACCCTCCGGTCCAACTCATCCCAAACCATTTCAGCTGTATTTACATTGGGTGATTGTGGAGGCCATGTTATCTGATGCAGCACTGCATCACATTTGGAATACAAACGATGGTCCTACCTAGTGCAAAACAGATGGGATGCCCTGTTGCTGCAAAATGTTCTGGTAGCCATGCTGGTTAAGTGGTCTATCAATTTTGACTAAATCATCAACAGTGTCACCAGCAAAGCACCCCCATACCATTACACATCCTTCTCCTCCATGCTTCTCCTAACAAAGACACAGTGATTAGAACCAAAAATAGCAAATTTGCACTCATCAGACCAAAGGACAGTTTTCCACTGAAAATCTGTTTATTCCTTGTGCTTCTTGGCCCAAGGAAGTCTATTCTGCTGAATACTTGTTCTTCTGAAGTAATGGTTTATTTGCTGCATTTCGATCATTAAGGAATGACTCGTGCTGTCTGAACTCCGAGAAGCATGCATGTAAATCGGCAGTTTCTGAGACTGAGGCAGTTCTTTCTAATAATCCTATCCTTTGCAGCCGAGGTAGATCTTGTTCTTTCTTTCCTTAGATGGTCCTCATGAGAACCTGTTTCATTATAGTGTTTGATCGTTTCCAGGCTGATACACATCAAGTTCTTGAGATTTTTTGGATTGACTGGACTTGGTTAAATAAAGAAAAGACATTCCATCATTATTTTAAGAAATTGAGTGTTTCTTGCCTTATAAGGATTTCTACAGTAGTTATAGTAGCCCCCATGGGGCTATTGACTCTGTACCCAACAATTCCTCTGCAGAAGACAACTGATGGTCTAAAGAACATTAAGAAGGCAAGAAATGTCACAAATTAACTCTTAGGTAGACACACCTGCGAACTCAAAACCATTCCAGGTGACTACCTCATGAATCTGATGAGAGAATGCCATGAGTCATCAAACTGTCATCAATGCTAAATGTTGCTACTTTGGACTATCTAAAATATAAAACATTCCGGTTTGTTTACCTTTTTTTGTTTCTGTTTATTACATAATTCAACTTCTTTAATAGCTTGTGCATGTTTGTGGGTGTCCAGTACTTGTATATCCTGCCTAAAACCTTTAAACAGTACTGTTTCTACATGCACACACATGTGATTGTTAAAGAATTTGCCAAAATCTATTTGCTTTAAAAGAAAATTCAGCTTTTAAAAGACTGTAACCTTCAAATGCTCTTTTCTGTTATTACATTTTGCCAATTATAGGATAGACATGGCACATTTTGTTTGTTGTTGTAAAGCATCGTGCTATTTATGCCATCTGTCATTTCTTTCTCTCTTAGCGAGGGCAGTAATCTAACGCCTGCACATCACCATGGTGACTTCCGGTTTAAGACTTACGCACCGATTGCCTTTCGTTACTTCAGAGAACTCTTTGGCATCCGACCTGATGACTACCTGGTCAGCTCAAACCCCTACACTTTTGCGCACACAACCATTCCAATATCATACATAATTGTTGGCCGGTTAAATTTGTGCTTGCTCATTGGTTGTATATGTTCTAATTTTTCTTTGCAGTACTCTCTGTGTAATGATCCTCTAATAGAACTGTCGAATCCTGGTGCGAGTGGCTCGATCTTCTACGTCTCCAGCGATGATGAATTTATTATTAAAACAGTCCAACACAAAGAAGCTGAGTTCTTACAAAAACTACTGCCAGGTTATTTCATGGTGCGTAATTTTATTCAAATTCTCCTGTGTAACTTTTTCATTTAGTATGTATTGTTGATGTCTGAAGAAAAGTGTGTGACTGGTGAGAGAAAGCTGGACTGTGCTTAAATATTAAAATATGGTCTCTGAAGGCGTTTTGTTATGTGCCCTTTTTCTTCTTAGAACCTAAACCAAAACAAACGGACACTGCTGCCCAAGTTTTATGGACTATACTGTGTGCAGTCCGGGGGGAAGAACATACGCATTGTGGTGATGAACAACCTTCTGCCATGTTCTGTACCAATGCACTTCAAATTTGACTTAAAAGGCTCCACTTACAAACGCCGTGCTTCTCCCAAAGAGCGGGAGAAAAATGTTCCCACCTACAAAGACCTTGACTTCATCCAGGACATGCCTGAAGGAATTCAACTTGAGCCAGACAACTACAATGCTCTCAGTAAGACTATCCAGCGAGACTGCCTGGTGAGTGCGTGTTCACTTGTGTTGTAGCTTGTTCACTGTAAATGCCAAGTGTACTCTGGACTTTGTTTGTTTGTTTGTTTATTTATTTATTTGCACAGACTAAACGTTGCATTCATTGTCTAGTATTTGTGTCTGTGAATAATCCCTGCAGTTTGTGATCATGTTTTAACATTGTTATTTACAATAGTAGTGCTGGTGTTGATGACTTGGGGATTTGTGTTTTAGCTGTTGCAGAGCTTTAAGATTATGGACTACAGTTTGCTGGTTGGAATCCACAATGTGGACCAGGCAAACCGTGAGCGTCTTGGTGTAGGGGAAAGCTGCAGGCCGGTGGAGGGGACAGTCACACCTGACCAGAAGAGGCCTCAAGCCCAGAAAGCTTTGTACAGTACAGCTATGGAGTCCATCCAGGGAGAGGCACGTGGGAAGGGCACAGTGGACAGCGAGGACCAGTTAGTCATTCGCTTCTTTACTTTAGCCATGTTTGTGTGAGTCAGTATGCTGCTATGAGATTTCACGTGTTTATTTGTACAGATGAGACAATCATTTTCCTCTTTTATTGAGTCTTTTTATAATTTTATTTATTTATTTATTTATATATATTTTTTATTTTTATTTGTATTCATAATTACATTTATAGGATTTGGCAGACATTCTTATCCAGAATAGCTTGCAATTGTCTAATTTATTCAACTGAGCAGTTGTGGGTTAAGGGCCTGGGACCCAAAACATGGTACAGGGCAGTACTTTGGAGCTTCCCCTTGAATGGTGGGCCAGTTAATACATTTATTATTAGTCCCTGCACAAATAAGGCTCTTTCTTCTCTATTTACCTGTTCAGGTGGGGGGGTATCCCAGCTCGGAACAGTAAAGGAGACAGACTACTGGTTTACATGGGCATCATTGACATTTTGCAGTCATACAGGTAACTACACATTTATGCTCACTGTAGTTGTGTATTGGGGTATCCCAGCTCGAAACAGTAAAGTGGTTTCCTAGGCCATGCAGTAAAATAATTTTAAAATGTTAATATACTAATGGTCCCGTTCACTTATTAGTGGAGTCAGCAAAGAAGTTGCAAATTGGAAATATTGTTGTTTTGATGTAACGAGAAACTTTTAGTTTAAAATATTTAAATATGAAACATGAAGCTTTAGCATTTTTATGTCAAATGTTTATATGATATGATTTTGCTATGTACTTTAAATTGTGTTCTTGTAGATTCATCAAGAAGATCGAGCATTCCTGGAAAGCACTTGTTCATGATGGGGTAAAATATTTCAGCAATTGGATTCGAAATTTTAACACCGTGCTGTTTAAAATGCCTCAGTCTTATGACTATTCTATAGTAACTTTTTTTTTTCCCCCAGGACACTGTGTCTGTTCACCGACCAAGTTTCTATGCAGAGCGATTCCAGCGCTTTATGTGCAACACAGTATTTAGGAAAACATGTAGGTCTCAAAATTATCTGACTTCACCGAAGCTTATATATCTTGTAAGGTTCACTCTCTTTTAGTACTTATGCGTTGGTGCTTCTCTCTTTCTGTTCCCAGTGAAGTCATCACCATCAAAAAAGAGTCGTGGAGGTTGTCCGAGTGTTGCTAGGAGGCTGCCCATGGGCACTGCTTTCCCCAGTGCCCAGTCCAGCAGCCACATGTTTCTTGATTCTCGACTCATGTATCGTTCACACTTTACCAACACTGACACAGATGCTGAAATTGGTGAGAAAGGGGAGAAATTATGTAACTGAAGTCTAGTTATGTCAATGTTTTTCAAGCATTGGTTACACTGAGTCACCCAAATATTGTTGTGGTATTCATTTATTTTCAGGTATGCAGTCCGACAGACCTGACCTTCTCCCGAGCATGCCTTCTGGAACCTCTACTGAATTTGCAGAACCTGATATGCCTAATCCCTCAGTGCCCCCAATCAGGTATCAACAAATGAATAATAAATAATTATCTTAAAACATTTTTTTTTTCATGTGTTATTTAAACCTCTCAATTTTAACCTTTCCAAATTTTGCTTCGTTGTATGTTATGCTGCATGGTGTAGGTCAGTAGGGGTAGAAGTGCACAAATCTGAAAGCACAGAACCTGATAACACTTTTCTCAGGTAACACTGATATTCATGCTTTAACAACATGATCCTTTGCTTCACTTCATGATAGTTGAGAGGCTCATTACTCCCCCTACCTTCTCTTCTTAGTTTGGAAGCTGAAGTTGCTGATGAGCAGGGTAATGAAGATTCCATTTCTCTCAAAGACATCATCCCAGAGACCAACATTTGTTTTGTAAGTCTAACCATTAACCATTTTTATCGTTACATAAAAAAAAATAAAGCTTTTAAATATTCTGATATGCAAGGTGAGACTAAATGTTTGTGATACAGAACAGGAAAACGATTTGTGTGCATAATGCAAAATATATTTATTTTAGTAATTTATTTTCTATGTTTACGGAGGGGTTGGAGAAGGGGGGAAAATAAAGCTCTTTGCAACTCTGGTTGATTTGATTACTATAGTAGCCGATTTGAAACACGTTAAATAATTAAATCAAATTAGGGCAAGTACATGCATTTCTGCTGTTGACGCAGTATTGACAAGCCTCTCCCATTTGACGTACACGTGCATGGTTAAGAGTCTGTTGTGAGAAAAATAAATGCCACTTTTTCTTTATTTCAGTAAGACCATCTGAAAACATGATTTAAAGGCCGAAGAAAATCGGAAAATGCATATGAAGTATATCCTCAAATCAACTGAATAAGAAGCGGTCTCTCCCTGTGGGAAGGAGTGGAAGGAAATTCCTAGCCTTTGGAGTGTCACCCCAGTGGGTATGGGCAGGAGAGCATGAGCAATTAGACTCTCTTCTCTTTCTCCAACCCAGGGTATGCTGCTATAACTCCACCTGCTGACTACATGATTCCTTCCTGTGCTTCAGAGTCATCTCCGGGCTCACACTGCACATTTGTTCTTTTTCATTCAAACACTCGGTTTTGTTGCTCGTGCATACATTTACTGAGAAAGAAGACTGGTGAAGTTATTTATTCTATATATATTTTGTCCTCAACCTTGCTCTATTTTTGCAGCAGTTATTATAAGACTTTGTGAACAAATTATATTGTATTTCATACTGGGTGTTAACACACTTTTTGTGTCAGACAGTATTAGTTCAATATTCTGATGACTTATTTTAAAATGATCTTCAGATCTGCCGAAACACATCATTTAAAAACATGCTGGAGCAAACCAAGCTGCATGACATTGTTCACCAATTAGTTACTCTTGGCTTGTTGTGAATGGAGTGATCTCCAAGCCGTTGTAAGCTTAATCTTTGACTTCAAAATTCAATCCAAAAGGGGTTTGTTTTTTGTTTGTTTTGTTTAAAACACCTAAAATGAAGAAGCAAGTATTGTGCTTGTCTGTTTTGGAAGTCTCTTAATCTGTTTCCTTATATTTGTGTGCCAATCCCATTTTCTGTGAACTTTTTGTTCAACTTTTTGGCTTCTATTTTCTTTTTTTCATTCAAGATTTTGTAAGCTTTTTTTTTATTTGGTCAATCTTGAGTGTTTCCACCCTTTTAAATGGACCAATCAACCGTGTAGATTCATAAGTGGATATAAGGCTTGCTTATTTTTATGCTAGTGGCCTTTAATCCATTATGTACTGTATTTCTGTATATATTTGTGTAAATAATCACTTGTGTTTGCATAACTAATATAAAGACTAATATGCTTTTATGAAGCAGTATGTATTCTGAACTAACAAAGTAACATGTTTAAGTTCTTGGCATGCCTTATGTCTGCTTCACTAACTGCACTCTTATAAGAGCCTGCTAATTTCTGCTGGATACAGAAATTACCTACATTCGGTACATTACTGATGCAAGTGGTCATTTCATTGTGCCTAATCTTATTTTTGCCACATTTCTTTACCTCATTTAAAAGTTTCAGCTTTGCATTTATTGTGCTTTGCGCTCTTCTCCCTGCATTACATTATAACAAGCCTTTTCTGGAAACACTTATTTAACATATCTATGTTGTCCAGTTATATACATTTTTGTAAGGTGAGCGTTATTTTGCACAAAAGGTGTGAAGTTGCTTTTGTGTGGTTTTTTTTTTTTTTTTTTTTTTTTTTTTTTTTTTTTTTATTATTATTTTATTTATTTATTTTTTCCCCTTTGGTTTTGGGTAGCAACTCAAACTTGGTGTATATGTTAAACTATATGTAATGTTCTGTTCAAACTAAAGGCAGTGTCCATCCACCATGAACATATTTTATCATGTGCTTTTTCATAGCAGATATTTTGAACGAGTGCAGTGTGGGACCAAATGTTTTGAAAGATTTCTGTGCAGAGTTGAGCTGCTTTGCAAGATGCTAAGCGGCTGAAGGCACACGAGTTATGTTTGGATGTGCACTAACAGGGTTAGACTTGATTTTTACTTATGGATAATGGCGTTAAACTGATTTGGTCACATAGACATTTAGTCTTTTCTAGAGTAATTGTTGTGCTCTTAAAGATCATTAAGGGGGAAATCTACAGCAACCAACCTGCTGCTTCATCCAATTCTTTCAAATACACCAAGTTGGTAAAGGCGCAATTTGGGTCGCATAACACTACTGCTGTTTCTGGCGTTTTGTCTCACAGATAACTCATCTCCTGCATTGTTTCATCTTTTCATTTTCATGCCTATTAAACTCCCATCCGCATAAAAAGTGCATTCTACATGTAGATGAGCCAAGCTCGTTCTTCAATAGTAAGTACAATAGTCACTTTTTAAGACAGTCTTGTGTCATGGACATCTTTTTAAAAATGAATTTTAACAAATTTTGTAAGCAGGTTTTATCTTAAATTTAATATGAATATTATTTTACAGCAGTAATGTACAACTAATGGTGAATAGCATTCATTTCATCACAGTTCGTTGGGGCTCAGGATGGTTAGAGTTTGGGCCAACAAGGAGCTAGATGTCTATAAGGATTCTATCTGAATCCAGTAATCCTGTACTTTATGTTGTAAAATACTGAGTGAGCTGCACTAAACTGTGCATTAAATGGAGAGAAGAATATTTGTTATTGCCAAATAAGGTTTTAAAATGGTATTTGTATCTAGGAGGATACAATTCGAAAATCAATATTTGTACAAAATTTGTGAAAGTGGATACAGTTGGCTTCTTTGTTCATGATGTCCCTGACATTTTCTTCTGAAATAGCTGTGGTTTATTTTGTCTCTGGTTCTTGTGTTGTTTTTGTTTGGTTTTTCAACCCCATTCTGAAATTTTATTGAGAATACCCAGTATTCTGATTCTAGTAAAGTAACATGACTTTTAAAAGGACAACATTCTGTGACAAAACAAGATGTACTAAAGTGGTCAAAGCACTTTATTGCTGTGATTTTTTTATCTTTAACTGCATTGTATTTTCATCAGCGTGCAGTGGAATGCCTTACTTCTATTTCAACCAATGAGTCTGCTTCAATTTGTTAGTATTTTTGTGATATTGATTTGCTTACATTTCTGTAGACCTGAACTCCAGTGCCCTGATTAAGGCAGGATTACCTCGTCATATGACGGGTGCCTGTAGACTCCCGTGTCTCTGTTTAAATTTGTGTTGCTCTTGAGTCTTTTTTGCAGTATTTGAATTTTACTGACAGAGACTTGTGGTGAAACTGATTAATGCACAACAGACACATTAGTCTTGCACAATTCACACAGGATACTATGCTGGCAATGAAGACACTACCATATGAACTATTGCAATATTACATTTCTGCCAGCTTATCTTTGGGTAATTATTTATTAGGAAAACGTTTTTGTATCTTGTATGATTGTATGAAACCTAATATTCTGTGTACCATAGAGAAAAGTTTGAATGCTGTAAAGCACAAAAAAAAAAAAAAAAAGAAAACTGTTTTTTTTTAACGAATTGCATTTCTGGCCAAGGTTTTAGTCTCCCATTGTACACTGTATTTGTTGTGTTTAAGGTGTTCTGTATTGCAATTTTTTTGTAAAAAACAAAACATGAATGTCTGGTGGTTTCACGAGGAGAATAATTGCATATATTTTTACTCCGCTTGTGTATATTGTGTATATGTATTGTATATAAGCTGCACGAAAACACCCCCACCCATTCCCTTATGTTAATCACCTGCCTATTCTGCCAATTGAATGTGGAGGAGGGTTTTTTGTTTTGTTTTCATATTGTCATTTACATTTTCAAATAGGCTAATAAATTTGTAAACTTTTTGGTGGCTTAGTTTCTTCATTTTCATATATAAAAAAATGAATAATTATACTGTAACACTTTTAATGTTGCCGTATAAGGCAGGAGTGTTAAATAGCCACAAGGAGATGGACCTGGTCAGCAACAATATTCTTCACAATGATTTGAATTATTTGGTGTCAAGTAATACAAAACGGAATTATTTATTTTGACAGGTTTTGCATTGTTCAGTTGGCTTCTGTAATGTAAGTGTTTGCAGCCCACAGTTCTGGTCTACTAATTCTTTCGGACAAGCAGTGTTCTTATAACAGCACTACATTTCACTGTATCACTGCTTTTGTTCACAATAAAATTACTATTCTGGTAAGTTCTTTACACTGATTGTTACGATTCCTACTATGGACTGTTATTCTGTCTGTATTTTTGGGAAGTAGTGTTGACTGCGCAAAAACGAACAAAATAATCGACCACATGTCATCCATTTTTGTTTATGTTCCTAAGGGACAATACTATTGAAATAAAACTTAGCAAAACAAGCAATACAAATTAAGTGTCATCTAAAAATAACCTGTACAGCTATTATTGTCTAAATAACTGGCAACAAATGTGAGTACACCCTAAGTGAACATATCAAAACTGTCTAAAGTGTCAATATTTTGTGTGAGCACCATTAATATCCAGCACTGCCTTAATCCTCATGAGCATGGAATTCACCAGAGCTGCACAGGTTGTTGCTGGGATCCTCTTCCACTCCTCCATAATGACATCACAGAGCTGCTGGATGTTAGACACATAGCGCCTCTCCACCTTTTGCTTGAGGAAGCCCCACAGGTGCTTAATAAGGTTTAGGTCTGGAGACATACTTGGCCACTCCATCACCTTCACATTCAGCTTCCTCAGCCTCATTTTGATGGGGGTTTTGGGTCATTTTCATGCTTCAGTGTCACCAAGCATGTTGGAATCCATGTTTAAATCAATAACCCACAGTTCTCCAGTATCACCAGCACTCATGCAGCCCCAGACTACGACGCTACCACCACCACCACCACCATGCTTGACTGTAGGCAAGACATTGTCTTCTTGGTACGCCTTACCAAGGCATCACCTCACATGCTGGACCATCTGAGCCAAACAAGTTTATCTTAGTTTCATCGGACCACAGGACATGGTTCCAGAAATTCAAAGAAATTTGAGAGCATTGGCATTTTACTCAGGAATGACTTCCATCTAAACACCAATAGTGGATTGATAGATTGATGGAGCATTTTAGCGACGCCTGTCTTTCTCTGTGGAGGACTTCTAAAGCTAATTTAGAGTGGCCACTGGATTCCTAGTCACATCCATCATAGGGCACACGACACATACACATACACCAAAATGCATCCAAAGCCCCTATCAGCAAACCATTTGCATATCATTTCACATATTGTCAGAATTGCTTACGCCTTGCTCTCTGTATGTATACAGTAGCTGTGTGCAGGTTAGCTTGAAGACTCATCATTTCGGGGGTGCTTTTAAATTGGAGTGATTTATCGAGTGGAGTAGGACTAAACCCCCGCAGGATGAGCACAGGACTCTGTATTCTCCATGGAAGCCCCTGACTTGCATAATGTAATCAAACTATGAAATGATGCCAGAAGCTGAAGCAGCTGAGTGGAACTTGTTCCATTTGTTTTTTTAAAGAATGGGTTGAGTGAGTGTTTTGGTCAGGTGCAGTGTGGGATATGGATAGAAGAGCTTCGAGAACAGTGCTTTATAAGCAGCAGTGTATAGGGGAAGAAAGAGGAGGAGAAGGGGAAGGTGGGGGAGAGCGTTCTAGTCAGGGCAAAACAGCAAGCTCAACACGTATTAGCGCAGAGAGAGAGAGAGAGGGAGAGAGAGAGAGAGAGAGAGTCTGTGAAAGGCGGGGGCTGGGGGGGCGACGCATCATTGCAGTACTGAGAAGAAAGTCCTGCGCTAGTCCAAAAGCCCCACACGCACACACGCATCCAGAAGAGGAAGAAGAAGAAGAGGAGGAAAAGAAAACGGCCGTGGCGTTAACGACCTGAAACCTCGGAAGCCTTTTATGTTGACTCCGCAGCATCTTTCATCCTCTTTCAAGGAAACGTGTGTTGCCTCCGGACTGTGTGTGTGTGTGTGTGCTGGCAGGACTCGGTTGACACTCGGTTGTGGGTGAATTATAGTTGCTCGTAATGCGCCACTCGGGCTGATGCTCTCGCTGCAGCAGTGAGCTCTCCTCTCTGTTCCTCTCTGTTCCTCTCGGTTCCTTTCTGTTCCTCTCAGTTCCTCTACTCTCCCTAATCTCTGCGGGGGTCCTCGCGCACCGTCCCATCAGAGCTCTCTCCAGTGTTCATAGGGACTTTTAATCCTCGTGTCATCCTCGTTTCTACTTTGCTGTTACCTTGGTGATTCAAAACCCTCCATTTTAATTTATCTTTACCCTCCTCCTCTTCCTGGTCTTCACCAAGCCAAGGCGCTGCAGAGAGCATGTGAGTACCAATGCGGACATCTGCTGCTGCTCACAGCGCTCTCTCTCTCTCTCTCTCTCTCTCTCTCTGTGTGTGTGTGTGTGTGTGTGTGTGTGTGTGTTAAAACCACTTATCGTCTGCTTTCTTGTAACTTTAGAACTCATTATTTTACACTCGTTGTTTTAAGGAGTACGTGTGTATTGCGCAGTTATTGCGGGAGAAGCTCAGGTTCACTGAACATATACTGCTGCTCTAGAACAAAACAGCTGTCCCATGGTAGCTGCTGAGCTGCTCAGAATAGAAAAATGGTTACTAGTTTTTAATTTATAATATATATATATATATATATATATATATATATATATATATATATATATATATATATATAATTGTATTATTATAATTTATTTATTTATATATTTGAACAAATCCTACTCAGGTATAATAAAACCTCTCCTGCCATGGGAAAATGCGCACTTTCGAATGAGATCAGTGCAGTAATGGACTTTGTGCGTGACTGGTGACTGTGCTTGGGTGTCCTCATTATTCACAGTCATCCAGTGTACAATATGAAATAGGATTAGAAATAGGACAACATTTTTACAACTAGGAAAGTCCAGATTTTAAGTCCTACATAGGTAAAGCATTGCTGAGTTCTACCTCAATAAATACACACTGGTAAGCGAATTTATAAGGCCTTTATAAGATCTATATGGCGTGTTCAATAAGAACACACACAATTCTGTAAGGTGTCCCTAAGGCAGCTGTTCTCAGTAGCCAGGATGTATATTAATCCTCAAATGACTTTATGTTCAGGTCCGCTCCAGCTCCAGATGCTGCAGCTCCTGCAGGAGCTCCCGGGGCTCCTGGGGCAGAAGGAGCACCAGGAGTAGGCCCTCCTCCCCCTCCTCCCAACACCAGCAGCAACCGTCGACTACAGCAGACACAGGCGCAGGTGGAAGAGGTGAGTATGCCTGGGGAAAAGGAAGGGAAGGAAAAGGGGAAGGAAATGCATTTTTGTACTAAAGCCTGAGTTGTCACTAGTCCAATTATTATTATATTTATATTGAAGAAGAGTCCACGTTTAGTATTTATTATTTTGTAAGCATAATACCATCTATTTTTGACAAAGAACTAAGTAGCAGGTTTTTACTAAGATTGCTTGGGTGTTTAGAGTCTACAAGTATTCATGTAAACCCTAACCTAAGCACTTTGGTGAGGTTCTGAGATGCCATGGTATTGTGTTTTGATAGAACTTCCAACTTCATAAAACACATTATAAAATTTTAAATGTCTTTAGCCTTATGTATTTGCAAAACCTTCTACCACCACAAATCACAGACCTGGCTGATAGATCGTTGTCAATTCAAGTTTTGAATTAATTTTACAGTAAACTAAGTACTGCAGTAGATATTATATTAGATATTATAGATTATTCTCCAATAGTTGCCAAGCTTCAATCAGCTTCATTCAAAATAAATGCAATGTACCATTAATAATATGCTAATAGGTATGATTTTCTGTGAAGGTTGTTGATATTATGCGTGTGAATGTGGATAAAGTCTTGGAGCGGGACCAGAAACTGTCTGAGCTGGATGACAGGGCTGATGCACTGCAGGCTGGAGCCTCTCAGTTTGAGAGCTGTGCTGCTAAGCTGAAGAACAAGTACTGGTGGAAAAACTGTAAGGTGAGGAACATTAACAGCAGACACCATGCTATTTAAAACTGGATCTGGCACTTTAATTATATCTTTATAAAAACATATAATTATTTAATTCATTTATATTTAATCACTTGATTTATTTGGTTAGCATTGTGATTTATAAAAAAAAAATGTAATTGTGTGTGTGTGTGTGTGTGTGTGTGTGTGTATATATATATATATATATATATATATATATATATATATATATATATATATATATATATAAAACAGAGAGAGAGAGAGAGAGTTAAGCAATTAAATCTCTGACTCATGCCTCCTCTACTTGCCATCCTAACCTCGAGAGCTATGTCCTCTGCAGTGTGTGTAGTGATAGTGATAATTAGTTAATGAGTGCAAATGTGATCCCCATGGAAATTACAGTACTTGGTGTAGATACCATCAGACCTGTTTAATGAAGCAATTACCTAAGATTATTGGTAATTATTGAATTTGTATTGTTAAATTCGTATTGTAAAACGAATTTAACAATACAAATTCTGGAGTGTTATGCTAAGGCAAACTTTAAAACTGGTTCTATTTAAGTTAAATAAACATGCATTAACGATTTATTCAAACAAGAAAGAGTGTTTTTTTGATTTTAACATAATTGCATTTTTTTCTGCTAGGGCAAAATGTATTTTCCATGCATGAATCAGCATGAATCAGAGGCATTATCCTTTGCCATTTGGCATTGCTTCACCATTCTCTGATGCAGCCATCAGCTGTTTCTGCTCAATCCTTAGTCAGGATATGTCTTAATTAAACATGTAACAAGTTTTGGGCCCAAACTTTATCTATTGATGGATATACAGTATATAGTGGCTTAAACCTACCATCTGTAACATTTTGGTAAGAATAATATTTCTATAATGTTTCCAAACTGCAGAGAATCAGACCTCAGTCCTGTAATATTTATTCATGGTCTATACAAACATATATTAAATGCCAGCTGAGATAGCCCAAAACATTATCATACCTGATCTTCAGGCAGAAGCGAAGTCTGGCCACGTGATATAAAGATGAGAGGAGCAAATAAGTGTCAGGGCTAATATGAGAGGTAAATAGTTATAGTGTGGATATAATTTTTCTGTCATTTGGTAGGAATCTATCAATAGTGATTAATAGTTTTTTAGATGTATGTGATTAAATGAGGTTTTATAGTTCACTCTTGGTTATACTGGGTGTGAATAAATCATCTGCAGGCCTTGCTGTGAGTATGTATGACCACCGTGTAACCTAAATCTGAATAAATAATGAAATACATGGAGAACACCCATTCGGTATTAAAATACAAAGAACACACAGACTGTATACTATGTAATCTATATAGACTTTATACAGATACTGTACACAATCTATATAAACCTTATTTAGACTGAAATCGATGTGCAGTTATATTACATTATTATGAATACATTAATCAAATACATTTTCTGTAATACTGACGAAACTCAAATCTTACATACTAAATATTCAGCACAGCATTTTTGTTATTATGATTTTGCACATTATACTTAAAACACATTATTTGGTTCAGGACACAGCCTTGAAATCTCTCTGAATGTGTCACTTGCATTTTGCAGCTGTTGCTTGTATCCATGCAGTGAAGAAGCATTCTTCACATTATGAAATGTTCTTTTGCAAGCAACTGCAAAAATCCTAAACAACCAGCACCACATCTGACTGCGTATCTGTATGATGCTGTAATTGCGATGGAGCATTTGACTTGTAAAACATTTGCTTCCCTGTTCCTTTCTTACTTTCTTTAGATGATGATTATGATGGGCATTATTGGAGTCATAGTCGTCGGAATAATCTTCTGTGAGTTGCACAATATTTATCCTTTTCATAATACTTAAGTACAATTAAATACAATAAAGTACATTTTTTCAGTAGACTAAGAATGTATTATAAAATTAAACATTACTTACATGTTAGTTCACGGATAAACTAATAGGTTGAACTAATACATATATGTAGATATTTCTGCCTTATTTGCAAGGATTCCTCTTGTAGGCATTGCTAATTACTCTAAAATCATATCAATCTTTTTTGAAATAAGTAGCCTTTAGGTAAATAGCAACAGTGTCATTTTAAATGCCTTAACTTTGCTTGTAAAGAGTCAAGGGCATATAAGATTAATGTCCAGAGTCAACTTTTCCAGCACAAGTTCAATAATTTATTCAGCAATGCATTTTGTGCACTTAAGCCTGATCATTCAGTAGGAGGATCTTACAGTCAATTAAACACATGGCTACAGAGAACGGAGGCATATGTTCCTATAAACTGCTGTATAGCTTTTTCTGTATTTTAAAGGTGCAAATGTATGCCATTTGATGATTTCTTAATCTTTTTTTCTGTCTTGTCCCCTCCTTGGTTCTTCTCCATTTCTTATTTTCTCTACAGTGTATTTCTTCTCATGAGCTCACCTGATCATAAGGTGACAGAGATAAGAAAACCAGTTAAAGGAGGGAAAAGAACAACAAAGTATTGTGAAAAGCCCACTCATGAAGGCCATGCATTTTGCTGCACCCTCTCTCCTTTTATTATTAAGACCTCTCATTCCATCAAACTGATACTTTTCAGTGTCGCAGTAGCCATCAGATTTACAAGCTTCCTGTTCTCCCATAATCTGCTATGCTGTTCATTGACTGACATCTCATATACACACACACACACACACACACACACACACACACACACACACACACACACACATGCACGGTGAGTGTTTCAGGGATTAGTCCGATCAAAGGTGGGATGCTTGAGCCTCTGTTGCTGACAGTGTACCAGTGAATGTAAATGAAATTGCATAAAATGAGTGACAGGGTAATTAAAGACTAGGAAGTCATGAGCCTGTTTCTACCTGTAATGCCAACGTACCCGCTGCTGAATTTCTAAAGCCTTTGGGAATTAATTAACTAATTTTAGCATATATAACACACGCTGCTCTTTTCCAACTGTCATAACCATTTTTACTATAACCCCATCTGCTTGTATCTATTAGTGTCAACTGGAGAAAAATACTTTTTATTGTGTATGTGTAATTGTCATTGAAAGCATTGCTAATAGAAACTTTTTTTGAGATATATAGATGCTGTTAGAAATATAATTTGTCTGCTTCATTAGGAATAAGGAGGCAGATGACAATATAAGGAAAACATAAAGGCAGAGGGGAACACAGGTATGACGGTGAACAGCTGGGGAAGATTTATTTTGTTGGTTTGGGAAAAATCATATATGCACACACACACACACACACACACACACACACACACACACACACACACACACACACAGTAACAATTATTAATTCATATGTGTCTAATGACTTGCATGGAAGATTAGACACATTGCAAGACTTCATCTCCTCAAATCCTACTGCCTAATGTACATCCCAGAGAGAATCCTGTCACTGCTTCCATGAAATTTCATCAGTGTACAAAACATAAGTTCTCTGAGCCTGCCAAAACATACGATTACCTGCTGCATTTCAGAAAAAATGCGACAAGGGGAAAAAATGGATTGACTTGCCATGTAGTATGCTATTTTAAATAAAACGTCCTACATAAACACAAATTTCATTATTTTTCTATGCAGTATAAATTGCAAGAGCTTTCAGTTTCCATTTTGATGGTTGATTCAAAGAGTTTGTATGGTACATTGCTAAGTGTAAATGGCATTTATGAAAAAATGTAGCATTGACCAATAGGAAAGCAAATCCCTTATTACCATTTAGAGAACCCAGAGAAAAATTTTGAAGCATGCCTATTTGCTCTAACACTTTTGCTGATGCCAATAAAGAAAATGAAAAAATAAATACTGTGAACTGGAGTGGTGTTTATGTGATTTTTTTTTTAAGAAACAAGAGAAAAACATTTAAAGTCAGTCAATGGTTAAGTGGCATATTTGCTTTAAGAATTGTGATTTCAGACACTGGGTGAGGGATATTTTGAGAGGTATTTTTAATCATGGAAAAGAAGCAAAGTCAAACAAATGTTTTTTTCTCTGAGTGGGGTTTAATGAAGTATTTAAAAGAGAGAGACATTAGAGGCAGCAGCACATCTTTAAAAATATTTCTGTGAAGAAATGATTGCTATGTTGAGAACGTGTGAAAGCAAAGGTGTTTTTTGACAAATGTAGAGGTAACTATTATTAGCTTTGTAACTACTGTCACCAATATTATTGTGCAGTTTTTGTTTTTCCTTACAATAAACCTAGTTTGTTGTTGCTGTGAAGAGTAATGTTACTCAGAAAAGTCAATGGAAGTCCAGTTTCTGTTAGGGGGTGTATATGATTACAGTGTTCACATTTAAACGTAACAACATTCAGCACACATTTTCACCATTCAGGTTTACAGGTACACCCGTACAAACACCTAATAAAAAGAACTGTTTTATTTCATTGTACATCAGTAGTCACTGAAAAGTCAACTGTAAGGCTCATAGATGCACACAACAACACACTCACATGCACACACACACACACACACACACACACACACACACACACACACAGCTAATTAACACTACATTACACTGAACCTTTACAATGACCTCAATAAACAAAAGGAAATTTGGTGTCTTTCAGACATTTAAATAAAAAATAAAAATGTTTGCCTCATGGATAGACTTTAAGATATTTCTAACCTTAAATCGTTAAATTGCACACACACACACACACACACACACACACACACACACACACACACACACACACACACACACACACACAGAGCTTGGAGGAAACTGGAAAAAACAACAACACAGACCAAACAAAAGTGAAGTTGCACTGAGCTCAGGATTAACCCCTAGGTCCTGGAATTCTGAGCAGGCTCTGTCTGTTGTACCATTCAGTGCCTATAAATATACAGAAAAAGATAACTTTGTATTTGAATTACATATCACAAATAATCCCTAGCATCACCCCTTAATTCATATACATTTCTTGACCAAATTATTATTTATAGATTTCATAACCCACATGCTATATGCTAATCTGTAGAAGAAAGTAGTGTACATACCTATCTTGATGCTTGATATAAAAACAAGATTGATAAAATCAGTGTCAGCAAAATCACCCAGTAATTCTCCACTGTTACATTCGTCAAAAGAAAAAAAAAGGTTTTAGATGTCAAACAAAAACTATACAGTGATCAATCTTAAATTAAATTATTCACTACAATAATTAGGAATGTTATATGTACACATGCTTTGTATTGTGTTTAGCAAATCAGAAATATATGGACATGAAATACATGTAATAAACTAGATCTATTGCTCATGTCATATACATGTCAAATAACCTCACCCAGACTGGCTAGTTGACCTGGCTCAGGTGTTAGTACTGTCAGATTAACATCACTGGGAGTTTTTAGGCCAAAATGAGAGACCCTGCAGGTAAACACAGTGCCAATAGGGTGTTTAGAAGGGTGGACGATGAGAAAGGATGAGAGAGAGTACGTCCCATCACTGTTCTGCCGATGACTGGAGAGAGATGATTCATCTGTCAGGGAGACGTTCTCTGTCTCTGAAGGGAGCTGAGAAAACCACTCCACCTGCACAGAGCCAAAGGAGAACCAAATAAATGCCAATTAATGCTTTTGACAAAAAGGTTTTTAGTGTTAAAAAAGACTTTTTATGAGTAGTGGTCTAGCAGCTAAGGATGCTGTGTTCTCACTGCTTTTGACTTGGTTTGACTTGATTATGCCGGTTCAAACAAGGTTCAATTGGAAACAGTCAAAGGAAAAGAACAGCAATAAAGTAGGAAATATGGCATTGGTACTATTTCTAAGTATTGTCTGTAATTGCCTGATAAGGTATGTCTTCAGGACATACTTAAATGTTCAACAAACTGTTTAATTTGAAACTCAGCCTCCACTAGTTTCGAAAGAAACTTCTTTGGTGGACCAGAACAAAAAGAAGTAGAAGGCAAAGGCTACTTATGGAAATGTGGATTGCCGCATAGTGAAGACCTTTTGGAGGTTGCAGCCATGAAGCCACAGTCATATTTGAGGTTAACAACAAATTAAGGATTATTTATACTTAATGTAATAACAGGTCATTTTAACTGACTGCATGTAAATACACACCTTTACATCTAGGGGGTAATAACGATCACAGTGACAACTCAATCTTTTCGGTGATTCATCCGGGAATGTTATTTTGTTTTCTGTGAAAAAAACTCTGGGAGGTTCTAAAAGAGACAAGAATAAAGAGCATCAGATGAACAGGTGACAACCACCGTAATGTATTTTCAAACTGCCGGCTTTCACATAAGAGCAAAAACAAGTGCCCGTGACAAGTCCACTTTCTGACAAGAGACTCACGTATGATGTTCAGCTGAACGATTTGCTGGGTTTGGAAGGGTTCAGAGGTAATTGTACAAATGTATGTGCCCTCATCTGAGACCTTTAAATTCTCCATGGTAAGAGATGCATTTCCCTCTCTGACTAGTAAGGTTGAGTTTGCACTTGTTTCATTCCGATCCATTTTCACTACCAACCAGAAAACAAAACATTAGAAAAACATTGTTTAGACATTGTGATATGTACTAATTATGAACAACAAATATTGCATTTGAATAAATATAAGCAAGAATTTGAGTTTTTAAATAATACAATTCACTTTATATTTTGTACTATTCGAATTATGTGCATATCATATTTATTGATTGGATATACAGTAATCCCCCGTTTATCATGGTTGTTCCGTTCCAAAACCACCCGTGATAAACAAAAACCACGATAAATGGACGCCACCCCAAAATCTTTTTTTATTTTATTGTTTAAGCTGTTAATCATCCTTCCACACACTTTAAACAGAAAACATTTGCAAGAATATTACGAGATGAATTTTGTGTAAATTACTAGAAATACAGTTCACTGTATCACATAAATTTAATTATTTTAACATAAAACTCCATAAAAACAATTCCCTATAAGTTACTTGGTCTGTCGTGCTATCAGCGAGAGACCGGGAAAATCAGCAAAAAATCAGCAAAACAAAAAAATGCAATTTCACAATAAACCAATAAAAAGCGGGGATTACTATATATGCACAACCATTTACTAACCATGCGTTCCTGCTGCAGTCTCTTTCATATCCAGAATGGTCCGCCCATGTCCTCTATACTGCCAGCGCCACTCAAGACCCAAATTTAGCTCTGTAGGGGTGTCCCTTTGCCTATAACCACAATCTAACACAATGTCTTGTCCGATAGAGACCGCAATGGAGGGCGCACGAGAGAACACCACAAACACAGCTGCAAAAGCGAGAAACATAACAGACTGAGCATTAAGGAGAGATTATGGAGAAGTGAAGAATGATAAAATACCATGTTTTTGTGTGATTTTTTATACTGAAAGTTAATCTTTTCCATTACATATAAGAAGATAATTTCATTCAAACTGTAGAGACACTGAAACTGTAGAGACATTACTCTCAATTCCACTCCATGTTTTAACTATTTACAAATACCAACATGCTAAAAATTACAACATTTACATCGATAACAGAAGGAACAAACAGGGGAACACAGCTGATAACAGTGTTTTGAATCTCAGACATATTTGTAATAAAGTTTATCACAATAAATCGCAAAAATCTTTAAGTACATTCTGTAATTTGTAGCATCCCTTGCATCCAATGCTATATACCAAGTAAATAATATTAAAGTAGGGCATGCACTTTTTAAAAACTTTACATGCTGATTTGTGACTGCAGGTTTTCAATGCACAAGCCCTATGAATTTTACCATTATACAATCATTAGAATAGAGAAACACTTATAATTTTTATACAGAATAAAAATAATAAACAGAATAATACCATCTGTGATCAGAGTTCCCCACTGGCTGAGAGGAAGCTGAAGTTTGCTCTGCATTAGTGATGCAGCTTTCGATTCTGCCTCCTCATTGGACATCGCCTGTAGCACCAGAGTGAAGCCGACCCCTCCTCCTTCAAGCTGTACTGAGGCGATGAAATGGGCAGGTACAGAATCCGATTTTGCCCCTCGAGGGATATAAGAACTCAGTTCACATATCACTTCCTGTTCATTGCAGTCAGCATGGAGAAGAGACTCTGCTTCAGGAATCTCCACTGATGAAGCTAACCCAAACAAAAGGCAAACAGGCAACATGAGCAGGAGCCAAACGTATGAATGCTGCCACAGCAAAAATAACACATGGAAAACAGTATTGTAACTTACTCGTGGTCTCAAAAATCAGGTCATCGGGGTTAGGAGTGACAGGGGGGATGTAGGGGGTGATGGTTTCAGGCGAAAAGTCAGAGTTCATAGGAAGGTCTTTTAGGACCACAGTGGCAGGCGAGCGTATAAAGTGAGATCCAGTCATTCCTCCCCCTTCCTCAATGTAGGAGCAGGACAGTACCACATCCGCCACCTGCACACCTGAGAGAGAGAGAGAGAGAGAGAGAGAGAGAGAGAGAGAGAGCAGTATATTACAAACAACGAGGAAAAACGACATTACACTCACATAAAAAGAAAACACAGAGGTTTCAGTAAACACTGATGACAGTGTTTGATTCGTAAATTCAAGTGAATCAGATGTAAAACACACCGTGTGCCACCGCGTGCTGAAAAGCCAAAACAAAAACTGCTAACATGACAGATTACTTTTATCAAAACGCAAAACACTGTAACTGTATAACCCCAGCGCCCTTACACTGTAAGGCTGTAACGACTGTAACGAAAATAATCATACAAAAACATTAAACTCGGGTCTGATATCTGATGTATTTTAAAGATCCCCTAATTCATTGCAGTTTCACTTTTCATTTAAAAACCAAGCTTCCGCATTAAGAGGAGCATGCAGTAAGTAGGCGTATGTACACAGTGTGTGTGTGTGTGTGTGTGTGATGCCAGTAAGCTGTGTTTACATGCGCAGTGTTGGATCATAAAGTGAAAGTGAAAGTAGCTTTCACGTCTTGTTTAACGTGCTTATGGTAACAAAATGGGAACATGCATTTTATTTAAAAATGTGCAATGTCTTGTAATGCATTTTATTAACATTTAATATGATGAAAATAATGATTATAAAGTAGACTCGTCATCATCATCTTTTTTTTTCTTTCTGTTTTAAACGACTCAGTAACCAGTTTATCCTTTTCAGGATTGTAGCGGATCTGGAGATTCAATTCATTACTATTTGCATAGTGCTTTTTAAAATGGACATTGTCCCAAAGCAGCTTTACACATATAAAGCAGTTAGTTAGTGAGATAGATAGATAGATAGATAGATAGATAGATAGATAGATAGATAGATAGATAGATAGATAGATAGATAGATAGATTAGCTTTCATGAGACTCCTCAAGAAATACAGGCATTCTTGTGCTTTCCTAACCAGAGCTGAAGTGCCCACTTGATGAAGATGTTGGAGTTATGCAAAGGAGCACAGTCGTGGGTGAACAGGGAGTAGAGTAGTGGGCTCAGAACACAGCCCTGTGGGATGCCAGTGTTCAGAATGAGGATTGAGGATACCTGGTTGCCCAACCTAACAGATTGAGGTCTGTTGGTGAGAAAGTCTAGAATCCATCTGCAAGTGGAGGTGCAGATACCCAGGTCACTGAGCTTAGTGATCAGTACAGTGGGGAGGACCTTATTCGAACGCAGAGCAACTGGGCGAAAGTCATTTGCCGAAAGTCATTCACTTACCGTGGGCCAGTGACAGGTTGAAAATTTCAGTGAAAACCTGTGTCAGTTGTCCAGAGCATGCTCTGAGAACACGTCCATAGTTATAAGCTTGTTACACATAAAAATGTGTAAGTTAAACTTTTGAGATTTGTATTTTTTTACTAGACAGTAGATGATTGATGTTGATACTGCAGAGACTGTGAGCTGCATTTCTTTTCTTTCTGGACATTTTGAAACATTGCTCCTTACCCTTTCACATTTATAAACATGAAATTACGAAACAGTCAAACATTAACTTTAGTCAGAATTACCGTTTCTTCTTCTGCTAATATTTGTGCTCCAGCTGCATGATAAATCATTTTCAGGAACTTTCCCCCCAAATTCCAAAAAACTATAGTCACACTTGGCACATCTGATGAGATTAGCTATTATCAAAAGTGTTGTGTAATGTCTTTTTTGTTTTCTTTCATATACAATTTGTTTGTAGCATATTGAGATAGTTACTACAAAAGTATATTACAAAATGTATGTGAAGTTTAAAGTAGTATAAGCTAGTATAAACTAAATGTATGTAAGGTTTACAAATTGGACCTTACATACATGGAGATTTGACTGAGTAAAAAAAAAAGAAATCAAATCAAATAAAAGGTACTATTTGCATTATTGCAATTTTGTATGGTTATATAATGAATATGTGTCATTGTCATAATCCACATAGCTGTTTATATTGAAAAGTTGTAGCTGTGACTTGAACTGTTAGGTGTAAGAAAACAACACAGTTAAGATAAAAAGCACCAGTCAAGGATAATTTATTTTGTATCCATACATTCTTTTTGGTTGCCTTATAATTTTTTTTTACTAAATAAAATGTACATTATGTAACATCCCATTACTTTATCACTATTTCTTAATAATAAACTAAAACAGAATCCAGTTTAAAGATGTTTAAATTGCAAAACTGGTGCACTGGTCATCACTCACACATTTATTAGTTTACAGAGACATATGCAGATCTTAGAATTCAAACATGATCTTTGACATTTTATTAGAGCTCTGATCCTATGTCTACATGTTGATAGTCATGTACATACAATAGTTTGTTACTTAGTTAATTGGTATCTAGTTTATGAGCTTGGCAAGCAAAAAGATTTACAACTCTGCTGAATTTAATTTGATTATGGAAGACACACATGGTTAAATTTAATTATCTAATGGTCAAAGGGCAGAGCTCTCCAGAGACTAATCTAAACATTAAAGTTGTAAAAATACACTGCCTTTAGTTTTCACTCATGGTGTTATTTATCCAGTTTATATATTTTGACACCAGAGTGTACACTCCATATTTGCCTGGTTTGCCACATTCACTGCCCCAACTAACAATACCTGTCGCCCAGAACACACCATTCTTTTTTGTAACAAGTGGCCCTCCACCATCTCCATTACATGCATCTTTTCCACCTTCAGGTACACCAGCACAAAACATGTTGTCTGTCAATGCCACTGGGATCTTAAAATTGTCAATGAAATTTTGGCATGTCTGGTTGTCCACAAGAGGAAGGGATGTATACCTGAGATACCTGGATAATTTCATTTTGGCTGTCTCACCAAATCCAGAAACCCACCTAAAAATGAAGGACAATGTTAGGGGCATTCTTATGTGTAAAACACATAAACTGTATGTACTGTATAAAAAAAGAGTAACAGTTTTTTATTTATTTATTTATTTATTTATTTATTTATTTATTTATTTATTTATTTATATGCCTAATTCAATAGGAATTTATAGGATGTAGCCTATATGTGAGTGGTGCTCCTAATAACAACCTTACCCAGTAAGACCAGGTGTAAATTCAGCTCCTTGTGGAGGCAAACACAATGGCATAACATCAGCATTGTACAAAATGGGCTTCTCCAGTTCAATCAGTGCAACATCATTGTCATAGTGTTTACCATCTGCGTTATCATACAAGGGGTGGATGTGTAAAGATTTGATTTCTAAAGGTAAGAATTGAGAGTTTTGTATATTTCTGACTGCAACATATATCTAAAAACAGGAGAAAACAAACAAACAAAATGGAATTAACATTACAAAACAGTTGTTTAGTGCAAGGGGAATAATCTCTGACAAATACTAGTGTTCTGTGTGTTGTGCAGGGCTTCTATTAGTTAATATTGAGATTTTGTGATATAGTTAATATATATAATTTTATATACACAAAAAGGTTAATACTATTTTTAACTAATGTGTACACTTCCAGTAGAATGGTGGCACAGTGGGAAATCTCAGAACCCCAGAGTCCCCAGTTTGAACCTGTGCTAAGGTTGCTGTTTGTGCAGAGTTTGTATCCACTGTATTCTCTGTATTCTTGTGTCTGTCCCAGAGGTGGGAAGTAACAAAGTACAAATACTTTATACGTTACTTCTCTATTTATTTTTTAGACTTTTTACTTTTACTCATTTAATTTTTACACAAATATCTATACTTTCTACGACTTCCAGTTTCAAAACAGGCTCGTTACATTAGTTTTAATCTATTGCGTGCCGTTTTCAGACCATCAGGCTATTTCATGTCATTGCGCGACTTTTTTCAATCTACCACTGGTGTATTATATCCTGGCTCTCATGCACCACAGACGTAGACTAGTTTATGAAGCTCACAATGTGCAAGGCAGAACGCAACGAGAAGTTTGTTTTTTATGTGGATGAGACAGAGGGAGTCAGTGATGTAAACATGACTGAGAAAAGAGACATTCCTGATCACCTGATCATCATCTATTCTCTGCTTGTGTTCTATATGGTGGTTGTTCAGCCAGGATACGTTCATTAGATAAAATTTCAAATTTGATTTGTGTTAATATATTAATTAAGGCTGTTAAAATGCAAATAAATGTTAACGGCACTGTTTTTATAAACCTGCGATTAATGCAGCGCGCATTTCTGTTTGACCATTTTTAATAAAAATATAAATTAATCAGCACAACATGCGTTTATTCATGTCTTTTTTCTTTGCTCAAATATAAAGAATAAATAAATAAACACCAAAAAAAATTAACGCATTTTTTCCTCATAACGCCGAAACGAAGATAAATTACTTTTTTGATCACACAGATAAGAGCAATACATCATTTGAAGCTGTAAAGGGTCTACTTTTTTTGTACACACTCATAATAACAACAAAATGTTGTGCTTTTGTAAAGTAAAGAAACAGACAGGGGTGCTTTCTGCCATCTCTGTCTCCTCTCTTCACACAAATAAAACAGTAAATATTTGCCTCACAGACATAATAAATATATGTATAGAAAGCTCGAAGACCAATCACACTGAATACAAATATTCTTTTATTGTGTAATCCGTATGAAAGTTATAAGAGGTGCAGTTTCTCTGGTGTCACCTCAATAAACATCCGTGTGGAAACATAGCAAAGGTTCCATTTGGTGTCCTGATAATTTACGTAATTTAAAACACCATAATTACTTTAAAACGTTTACAAGAATATTTTGTCTTCATGCTCTATGTTGAGTTTGGTTTCACTAATAATAAACATGCATTTGCATAAAGAATCAATATTTGTCCATGCCCATGTTGATTAAAAGATTAATAAACTGAAAAGTATTAATTTAAGCTACATTGAGAACAACGCGATTGAATATTTCATTCAATTAACGGCCCTAATATTAATATATCGCGGCGTCCAGTTACCAGCGTGACACTAAAACAGGTAGTAGTAATGGCTACTTCTTACTTAAGTACATGTCAGAGCCCAAACCTCTTTACTTTAACTTGAGTAAAAAAGGTATAGTCAGTACTTCAAGCATTTGGAAACTCTAAACTGAGACTAGGTATGTACATGCCCTATAGAGTGGCTTCACAAAGATGGTACATTTTTGCTTCATCTAGTGCCAGTGATAAGATCAAGAAATTGCTTTGATTCTGACCTGGACAAAATGGTGAATTAATGGATAATGTAAAAATTTTGTTTACATATAAATGATAGCCCTACAACACAGGCATTTTATGGCTATTTGCATTAATATATAGAGCAGTTTTCTATTGTCTGACAGGTTATGAAAAATATGCAAGTGTACAAATTAAAAATATCCAGTTTGGTCTCAGCAGACCAGAGCTTCTACGCTGCTGGTGTTTCTGCTGAGCCATGTTAGTGCTGAATATAGAGTCACAGTGACTTCCATAGCAGATCTGTACAGCAGATGCTGGGGAGGTGGACTGTGGAATGGAAATGTGCATAGAGTAGGCAGAAATGGCACTCACTTAGTTTAGTCAGAATACTAAGTTTAGTTTAGACACTAAAGTTATGTAAATGGAGAAACACTCACAATTTGCTAAGACACCAGCTTCAAAAAGAACCAGTCAGTGCACAGATACATTTTCATGACTAGACACAACTAAATAATTCTGAATTAAAGTTCTTAAAGTGTACTTAAAATATGTACACTGCAAACCTTTCATTGTCATCTGAAAAAAGATAAATAAATAATAATATTTTTTTTGTGCTTGCATTTTATATTCCAGTAGGCCAATGTTAAGGATAAAATATGTGTATGTGATAGTTAGATATGTATATAATTTTTCTTTTAACTATTCAATTTTACACAAAACCTTTTTTGAAAGTTTTAAAGAAATTCAAGGTTTTAAAAAGCACAGCACTAGGTTACACAACATACCTTCATTAACTTGTGGTCAATAATCTTGTTTTTGATCATTAGAACACTTGCTGAAGTCAAGATCCATTTCTTTGCTATGACAGCACCTCCACCATGATTGTGGTTTATATAGGCATGCCAGGGAAATGCTCCCTGTGGAGCACGATGGCCACCTATTACCCTCTTTTGACGTTCCAGGCCGACCACTGGGTGCCCACACTCTTATAATCATGCAATTCACACAGACAACAAGAAAGCATTTACAAGAAACCTCCCTAAAATTACATATTTTCTTCATACTGACATACTGAATGTAAACATTGTTGTTGTGATTTGTAATCATACACTAGTGTTTACCCAAGACACATTTCGGAGACACAGGCATGACATTGTTTTGGTCATCTTTCCATTTCTTATCTGCATTGCAGGTGTAGGTTGCTGGGCAAAATAATATAAGTTAAAAACATTATATTTATTTATTCAATGTTATAATTGAATAATTAAATATTTTTTGGAAAGATATGAATATAGTTTATTAGCTAACTCTGCCTCTGTGGTTTTATAAAAACTGTAACCTAATTGAAACTTGAAGACACCTATACTTATTTTTCCTGCAGTTTTAATACATTCAGCTGAGAAATAAAACATACAACTTACCTTTGTATGTGTCAGGAACAATGTATGGCCTGTTGCATTGCCACTTCATAACAGATCGATATTGATTGTTAGCTCCAGATATTAATTTCACTTCTCCATTTAATAAGGGTGGTGGGCTTTTACAATGTACAACTATAATTAAAAGTAAAAATGCAATTTTTAGAATGACTATCTATGTGACACTAATATATGACATTTAAATATGAAATGAACAGTTACTCACTTTGGCACTGAACAGGTAAACTCCATTGGCCATTAATCTGGCAGTCAAATGTGTAATTACTGAACTCTTCCCCTTTCTGAAATAAAGATTATCTTAAATGTGTTGATTAAATGTAAAATGCAATCCATCACTTTGCAAAAGTTTTACTTGTTCTTACTATAATGATTTTGTAGCCTATGTCACACTGCGCAGTGATCACATCTCTGTAGTAGTATGTGGGACGTACTGGTATAATTCTGCTGTTTGTATTTTTTGGAGACTCGCACTGTACCCCTGGATATCACACAACACTCAACAACAATCAACAAATCACTGTAGAGGGGTAAAGATAATAAAAGTTTATAGTCAGCTACAGTGTACGAACCCAACTTTACAATATTACATAAACGTACGAAGACATGTGCGTTGATCAGCATCCAACTTGAAGCCATAATGACAAGCACAAATGAATGAACCCATGGTGTTGATGCAGATTTGAGTGCAAGGAGCATCTTTTTTACACTCATTTACATCTGTATGAATACAACCAGGCCATCTTATAAAAAATGATGTACATTTAAATTTTGTATTCAAATTTAGTTTATTTATTTATTTTTTACTTTATTTAACGTTATCATGGTTTTATCATATTTAAGAATATAGTCAAATGCAAAGCATACCTTTAGCATGGTAAAATGCAGAGAAGCCAATAGGTAGCATAGGCCCATGGTTCACTTCATTTGTAAGAAGTGAGAGCTTTAATTTAGTGTCAGGTATATTGATGGGAAGGTTTCCTGGATGATGTTGGTTCTCTAAATCCTCGTCACCACAGTACTTCATTTCTGTCTTGTTATATGTTATCTAAACATTTTCAAATATGTAAAACAAACAAACTTCGGAAATTTGTTAGTAATCTACCCATATATTTAAAAAGTGAACAAATGGCAGTGACACTGTAGAACAAAACCATATCAGGAAATACACATCATTTACCGTGAGAGAATCATTCCTGCAGTCTTGTGATGGCTTGATTTTGAGATAGTTGAAATTGAGTTGAATATGATATCCAGGAGGCACCTCCAGATCCCAGTGTTCATCAAGAGGAGCCAAATAATGTTCAGGGTAATTAGGAGAGTGTACCTCACCATACATAACTGACGTGAATACAAAACGTAATTTTTGCATGTTCATGAAGATTAGAAAAATCCTACCAAGAAGAAAGGGGGAAGTTTTATTAACCCATTCAAGAGAAAATAACTGTCAGAAAAGGGTCTATGTAGTAATTCATTCAATGGATGATAAAAGAATAGGAATTTGTCACTATTGTTGAAGAAAGCCACCAATTCTCAACTCCTCTGTCCGAGTTTTAGGTCACTCCTTAAATTAATTCAATGGCAGTAAAAGCTATTTGTAGGAAAAGCAATGGCAAGTCTGGGCACTTTGACTAAAACTTTACTAATGGGTAATGTACTAATGTATTCTAATATACAAAACAGGCTACACAGCCATATAATGTATATATAGTTCCATCAGCCTCAACCATGAAAAAAAAAAACTACAACACATATAAGATCTACATATGTTTTTGTGAATCTAGACATTTATTCAGGCAACATTGAGCCTACTGTGAAAAATCTGTCCTATATTAATATCCTGTCTAGACACAAAGACAAATATTTTATTGTAACTTAAAACCACAACAGGGAGTTATAGTTAACTAACTATAAATATTTATTTATCTCAGTTACGTAGAAAAAAACATAGATTTACACAGATTATTATGCCATCTGTATATAATTCAAAGTGCTATGATTTAATGTGATATTTTATAAGCAGCATTAACAAAATTTATCACACTTACCATATTAGTTTCACATTGAAGTCCATTATTGCAGTCTTTAAAAACAAGCTAATAAGTAATGGATAAATGAGTAATGAGTAAATAAGAGCTCAAGAGCAGTATAAACATGGGTTAAGAGATTGGTTAAGATAAATAGACAGAAGACCTATAAAAAGGACAAACTCCAGTGGTTAAAGTTGATTTAGGAAAAGGACAAGCTAATATTCACATTTGCATTTACAGGGCTCCAACAGATCAGAAAAAAAAGACTCAGGATGCATTTGCAATCCAAAAGAGAAAATTATTATTTTTTTTATTTTCACAATGTAACATGGAATTTGAAACATAAAAAAATCAACAAAAGAAAAAAGAACTCTGTATTAAGCTGGCCAGAAACTGGGGTTCATTTGGTATAATAACAGATCTACTTTAAGTTTGATGAGTCTCCCACAAAATCTACATTAGAAAAACTAATATAATAATTAAGACCAGAAGACCAAAATAAAATCAAGCACAATTAATGCATAAAGTTATGATGCACAAGCATTTTATCACACTCTATACAACTGCATTTGGCAACTTAGCATACAATAAAACCAAATGACTAGAACTTAAAAAAATTTAAATATCATTCATATAAGTTTAAAATGTTATAGGCATAATATTTTATTGGACAGTGATTTATTATTCATATGTGTGATGTTTTAACTTATCGAATTAATAGAACAAACAGTACATTTGATAATTACATCACTACAGCAAGTAGAATTACTTTAATTTTTTTTAGACAAAATATACTACCACAAGTAACTTGTGAAACTACTAATCATTTTCACTCATAATCTTGTTTATCCAGTCAAGATAACGTGGTACATAGGTATACACTCCATATGTGCCATTTCTGCCACAGTATTTCGGACCCCAGCTAACAATACCTGCTGCACAATATACACCATTTTCATGTACAACAAATGCTGACCCACTGTCACCAGTGCATGAGTCCTTTCCACCCCCCACAGCTCCAGCACAAAACATATTGTCTGTAACATGAGGAATGTCTGAAGATTTTTTTCTTAAATCATTAAAGGAACTTCTGCATTGGATTTGCGTTACAGTATGAAGATCAACATACAATAAATTTTTGGAAACATCATAACGTTCAGTTACTCCATAACCAGACACCGACCTAGAATGTATAAACAAACAGCTATAAATAAATATATAAATATTAAATTATAATATTATTGTATAATTGATTATATTACACAAATTTATATGGATAAATTTAAATCTAGTACACAGTACATCAGCATTAGTACTGAATGGTAAAGGTTTGAGAGTACTACTAATCTTTGTGCTAGATTTGGATTACAACTTATTCTCTAATTTGTAAACATCCCTATATATATATATATATATATATATATATATATATATATATATATATATATATATATATATATATATATATATATAAAATTATGTCTCATAATGTACACACATATGTTCTAAAGGTAGAACTAACCCAAATACATGTGGTTTAAAAAAATTATAAACATGATACATATGGATGAAAAGTTCTTACCCTTCACGATTGCTCAGATCAACATGTTTTGGTGGTAGACAAACTGGTCTGATTTTCATATTGAATGTGATGGGTGATGTGAGTTTAATTAGGGCAATATCGTTGTCATAATCTGTAGTGTAGTTTGCATGCACATAAACGGATGAAATATTAAGGGCGATAAAACTTCCCAGTTGGTCTAAATTATTATGCCCAGCATATACCTGCACAGAAAATACAAGCTTTTGATTACCACTTATAATACACAAACCAACATATCCAATCAAAATCTCAAAAACAACCTTCATGTGTGTTCATCAATAAAGTGGAGAAAGCCAGGTTTAAATGCAAATGCTTACAACTGTTTGCATTTTTTAGAGAGCAACCAGTGATCTGGAGTATTATCTAACATGGAGTGGCCTGCCCAGTAAAACTTTCTTTTGGCTTCTCCCGTTAGGGGTTGCCACAGCGGACCATCGCATGTTTGATTTGGCACATGTTTTACGCTGGATGCCCTTCCTAACGCAACCCTCTCCATTTATCCGGGCTTGGGACCGGCACTAAGGCTTGAGCAACCCTAATGGCTAGGGTTGGTTCCCTGACCGGGGATCGAATCCGGGCCTCAGCGGTGAGAGCGCCGCATCCTAACCAACAGACCACCAGGGAACCTTGGAGTGGCCTGCCCAGTAACCAGACCTAAATCCTATTGAACTGCTCTGTGATGAATCACAAGGGCAAAAAGAAATATACTAGTTATGAACACCTTTGGAAAGTTTTACAAAAGGCATGGCAAAGTATTTTAGCTGAATGTTTGGAGAAAAAAACTGCCCGGATGCCAAGAATGTATAAAGTGGGTATTCATGTAAAGGGGTGGATTTTTCTGTATTAAAATTCCACATCTATACATTTATATATTTATTTGGCCAAAGTATATTTCATACCAATAAATTACCTACTCTGTTGCATATAAAGAATAGGAACACTAGTGTGTCTCTCAAAAATCATAAAAAACTAGGTGTCTACTAACTTTTGACAGGCTCTGTAAAGTAATTGTATGTGCAACATTTGGCCACCTGTCTGATGTGCTTATTAACATCCCCTTTGTCAGATATTGCAGCTTACACTTTTTAATCAAATTAGGAGTCTTTTACTTTATAAGTCCACAGCTCAAAATATTCAATTGCCCTTTTACATACACCAGCTGTTCACATTTGTGATGTGGTCACAAGTAAAGCGTTCGTCTGATGCAGACCATGTAAGTAAACGTAACGGTAGAATGATATCACTTCTGTGACAGTTATTCGTTCATGCCAGTTTAAAGCCCCATATGGGGGCTTTGCTTTGCCCTTTTTGGCAAGCTTATAGACATGACAATCTTGCTGGATTGTGCAATATCTTTTAGATCTTTTAATAGAATTACCTGAATCCCAACACCACCAAGCTGCCACTTCTGGGCCACTGAGCAATTACCATAGGAAGTAACTCTCCCTGGATAAAGGTGCCAAATGCCATAAATGCAGATAGATTGTATTATGCTCTATAAATGTTTTCATTCAGACCTAATTAACCTAATCACAGTTGTTGGTCTGCTAGATTAGTCCTCATGTGTCAACTAACTAAATAATTAATTATGTTCTTGACTTTCTAACATTATATGCCACAATTACAATATAATTATTTAGCATTTTAAGTTAATAAAATATAAAGTATCTGCATTAACATTTGCAATAAAAAGTATTTATTTTTTAACAACAAACAACAAAATATGGGTGCCCAAATTTTTACAAATAAAATCTCAGATTTTCTAACATGGCCTTTTTCGTAGTTTTTTATAGCCTTCTGGTATCTCTCCAACTTTAAACTCACCAACCCACAAGGGCCTGCCCTTAGTATTCATGACATGAATAATGAATAATGAATAATGAATGAATGAAGACTTATTGCTGAAAACCTTTCATTGTAATTCTATGGAAAGCCAGTTAACAAATTTGCAGAAAAACATTTATTCTAATTTACATACAGTATCTTACAAAAAAGAGTACACCACTAACATTTCAGCAACCATTTTACTATATCTTCTCAAAGGACAATACTATGGAAATTAAACTTGGATATATTTTAGAGTAGTCAATGTGCAGCTTGTAAAGCATTATAAATTTACTTTCCTCAGAAAATTACTCAACATACATTCATAATTGTCTAAATAGCTGGCAACAAAAGTGGGTACACCCTTAGTGATAACAGCTTTACATTGTGTAACCATGCAAAGCCACATGTCCAAACATCATGTTTATGTTTTTGTCTGCTTGACATCACCATACAAATTAGTATCTTGTATAAGAAGAAGTTAAAAGATGATGGCTTGAGTACAATTCTCTCATACTGACCACTGGAAATTCAACATGGAACCTAATGGCAAAGACTCTCTGAGGATTTGAGAATTAGAATTGTTGCTCTCCACAAAGATGCAGAGGCTATAAGAAGATCAGTAACATCCTGAAACTGAGTTACAGTGCAGTGGCCAGAGGCATACAGAGGTTTTCCAAGACAGGTTCCACTCGGAACAGCCCTCACAAGGGTCCATCAAAGAAGTTGAGTCCTTGTCCTGTGCATCAGGTGCAGAAGCAGCCTTCCAAAAAACAGAAGCATGAGTGCTGCCAGCATTGCTTTAGAGGTTGCAAAAGTGGAAAGTTCGCTTAACAGTGCTCGGACCATACGCCACAACAAGTCGGTTTGCATGGCTGCGTCCTAGAAGGAAGCCTCTTCTGAAGCTCGTTTACAAGAAAGCTCGCAAACATTTTGCTGTCCAAGAGCATTAATTACTGGAACCATGTCCTGTGGTCAGATGAGACTTAGAGAAAATTGTTTGGCTTATAAGGTGTCTGGCATGGGTGGCAATGCCCGGGTGAGGAGTACCAAGAAAATTGTGTCTTGCCTACAGTCAAGCAATGTGGTGGCAGCATCATGGTCTGGGGCTGCATGAGTGCTGCTGGTGCTAGGGAGCTGTGGTTCATTGAGGGAAACATTGATTCCAACAGGCACTGTTCCAACATAATAACAACTCAAAACACGCCTCAAAGATGACAACTGCTTTGCTGAGGAAGCTGATGGTGAAGGTGATGTTGTGGACCAGTATTTCTCCAGACCTGAACCCTATTGATCACCGGTGGGGCATCTTCAAATATGTGGAAGGTGGAGAAGCGCCAGGTGTCTAACAACCAGGAGCTCCGTGATGTCATTATGGAAGAGTGGAAGAGGATCCCAGAAAAAAACTGTGTAGCTCTGGTGAATTCCATGCATTGGAGGATTAAAGCAGTGCTGGATAACAATGGTGCTCACACAAAATATTAATACTTTGAACACAGTTTTGAAATATTCAATTAGGGTGTATTTACTTTTGTTGCAAGTTATTTAGACAATAATGACTGGATGTTAAGTTATTTTCAGAGGAGAGTATATTTGTACTGCTATACAAGCAGCACATTGACTACTCTAAATATATATCCAAGTGACAGTTCTATTGTAATGGCCCTTGAAAACATATAACAAAAATAGTTGCTAAAATGTGAGGTGTGCACAGGTGTGAAATTGTATATTTGACGTCGCAAGACATAAAAATAACTATTAATGTTAAATATGTTGTGGAGGCATTGTGTTTTTGAATACCTTAATTTCTTCCTTTGGTGTACGAAATGTAGTACCGTAGTTGACCATATTGTGCGCTGCAGTCATTAACCATTTTTCTCCAATAATAAATCCTCCTCCCCTATTTATATCATTAAGAAGGTGAACCTGCCAGGGAAATGAACCAGAGGGTGCCTCTTTTCCTCCCCATATTCTGCCAAAACCAAACCTTTGTTGACCACATACTAAACACACACACACACACACACACACACACACACAGCTTTATTATATAAGGCCATTCTTTCCTTTTAAAACGTAATAAGTAAAATGTTTTGTCGTAGTCAATGTACCATAATGACACGAAGGAAGGATATTGTTGCCAGTTGACCTCCATTTTTGGCTAGCACTACATGTATAGTTTCCTGTATTTAAATGATCGAAATAGATAAACATATAAATAATTTGAGCAAACTAAATAACATTTCTTAATAAATACAATGTAACATAAAAACAATGTTTCTCACCATTCTGTTTTTCCTTGGAAATGTAAAATGGTTCATTGCAGTGGTACTGAATGATGGACAGGTATTCATTTTTAGAGCCTTTAACAAATTTCACATGTCCGTTCACCAAGCGTTTTGGTTGCCCACATTTCATTACTAGAAACAGAAAACAGAAGTTTTCAAAACACAACACATATGAAGTGGTCTTTTTTTTTTGCTAGATAATTTTCTATTATTTATTAAAATATCATTAATACAAATATGTGTTATCTACTGAGTGATTTCTGCTGTAAAAATTGTCTGCCAAGTTGATGTCACAGTGTGGCATTTCTAGCATAGTTACAATCCAATTTAAACAAACTCAATCATAAAATCACTAATGCTAATAATCACATTTCACAGTTTTCACTCTTAGCTAATGTAAAAAACAAAAAACAAAACAATAAACAGCTTTTTTTCTCATTCACCTTTTTCCTGTGATTTTCAATGTCTCATTAAAGAGAAAGCCAATAAAGCAGTAAAGACAATAAACTAAACTAAAAGCTTTAAAATTTTATTCCTCTTAAAAACTGCTCTCACTTACTCCTTACTAATCCTATTTACTTCCTGCTTCACCATCTCCACATCATCCAGCCTTCTCTCTCTCATTTTCCTCATTTATCAGCTGCTCAAAATACTCCCTCCACCTTCTCAACACACTCTCCTCACCACTCAACACATTTTCATCTCCATCCTTTATTGCTCTAACTTGCAGCACATCCTTCCCAGCTCGGTCCCTCTGCCTGGCCAATCAGTACAAATCCTTTTTTCCTTCATTAGTGTCCAACTTCACATAAAGCTTCTTATATGCATTTTCCTTGCCTCTAGCCACATCCCTCTTCACCTGCTGCCACATCTCCTTGTCCCCCTGCCTTCTTTTTTCATCTCTCTGCCGATCCAAATTCTGTTTCACCAACCTTCTACTTCCAGCTTCGAATTCATCCCCCTATCAGAAACTTTCTTCACCTCCACTATACTCTTATTGTACTTTTCCTTCAGGATCACCCATTTCTCTTTCCATACACGCCATGATAAAACAGTTTAAACCCCCCTCCAACATTCCTGGCCTTTCCCACTTGGTCTCCTGAACACAAAACATGTCTTCCTTTCTCCTCTCCATCATATCAGCTACCTCTCTCCCTTTACCAGTCATAGTACCAACATTTAATGTACCAACCCTAACCTCCACTCTTCTACACTTCTCCTTTCCCTGCTGTCTCTGTAAACGTCTTCCTTCTCTCCTTCTCCTCCTTCAGCCAACAGTAGCCCAATTTCCACCAGTACCCTGTTGGCTAATGATACCTGTGGCAGTTGTTGGTAAACCGGGCCTCGACCGATCTGGTATGAAATTTTCGTTCATGATCCACATATTTAATTTGTCACATGTTTTACACTGAATGCCCTTCATAACACAACCCTCCCCATTCATCTGGGCTTGGGACCGGCACTAAGAGTGCACTGACTTGTGCAACCCTAATGGCTGGATTACGATGCAGTACAGAAATACAATATATTAAGATGCAGTATGAGTTACAGTGAGTTACTTGGTTCAGCTAGTTAGCAACCTATGAGATGAGCATGTTTGAGCAAACAAAAAAAAAAAGTAAAATATGGATATAAAAATGGATGCTACATTGTCGTTTGGGTAACGTTAAAGCAAGGGATAAACCTCACTATGTGCTGTCTGAACCTATTAATCAATATGACAAATAAAACAAGCTGTCAACGAAAGGATTAAGAAACTGGTTCATGGTGGAACCAGTTTGTATTGTAATAAACAGCAGTTCTGCTGTTATTCAGAATCAGCCATAACAATCAGTCCTTACATTTATTTATTCATTTATTCATGCACAGTGCAACAGTCAAGCAACAGTCACTGTTGTTGTTTTACCATCACAGGTGTGGTTGTTGTGGTTAAGAAGATATCCATGTGGACATCTGCAGCGAAATCCTCCAATGAAGTTGCTGCAGAGGTGGCTGCATGGATTACTCTGGCTTTCACATTCATCAATGTCTATATAAAGAGCATAGGGGACAGATAGTCAAAAACAAACAATCTATATTTCTAAGGCACTCTTGCACTTAAACACACAGCATCACTTATCTGACTTAGATGTCATATGAGGGTCAGGCTTACCGTCTCACTTCTTAGATGTATATTTACAAATATAAATAATGTATATTTGAATTAATGGGCTCTGGTTTACAATGCAGTGGAGACCCTAAAATAAAGCCACTAGGTTTGACACCATCTTTCATAATAATTTAAAATTTCCTCTTGTAAAGGGTTTCACTGCTTCAATCAATTTGCATCCTGAATAGATTTGCGTAGTCCACAGTGTTCCCAGGATGGGCTCTGTATCCACTAAAAAGGGTTAGTGATGATTATTATTGAATTACCATTTAAAATGATTTATAAAAATGTAGTAATTTAGTGACAAATTATATATATATATATATTAAAAAAAACGTGTATTGTTTACATCTACATCCACTCAACCATTTATAAATAAGAATTATTGCAAATCAGATGTCAAACTTTTCTGATTTTCATAATGGTAATGGACATAAGGGGGTTCACATAAAAATGTGACATATTCTATGGCTTTCACAGTCAATAGACATGAATACTGTACTAACTTGAATGTTTTACCTTGTATTTGGTGAAAGGCATTAAATCCAGTATGAACCTGTGGAAATGAGTCATCTGAATAAAAATAAATGGATAAACAACCTCCAGGAGCAGAGTGAAGTTTAGGATTAATAGAAGACTGCATCTCCATAAAGGACAGGGTGCCACACAAAGACTTGATCAGCTCATTGCCACTGAATATCTAGAGGACAGAAAGCTGATGTGTGAGATTCTTGGGTGAGGAACATACAAAAATAACATTAGATTAAAAGAAAATAGAAGTATGTGTGATTGACAAAAACAACAACAGTTAATAAAATGAAATCTACAATATTTTCAGCACAAGCAATAACTGACCATGAGAGCATCATGTTCACAGTTTGTACTGTTCTCCAGGTCCAGGTGAATGAGGTTTAGAGATACAGTAAATCCTGGAGAAGCACAGCGAGTCCAGTTCATTTTGCTGCTATTGGGATATGCCAGTGGATGATCAGTAGAGTTTACCCATCCCTGAGCTTGTGAATATACTAGTTGAGGCAGCAGCAGCAGCAGCAGCAGCAGGTGAACACTGAATGTAAAAAAAATGAAAAGCAGTTTGCTAGATTTCACAGTAAATCACTTTGAAAAGTGATAGAAAATCACACTAAAAACATTTTCACTCATTCATCTTCAGTAACCACTTAATCGTAGCAGCGTCACAGTTGATCGATTACAGGAAACATTGGGTGCAATGCAGGAAAGGATTGAATCTATGCCCTGGAATGCTTTTAAGAGGTGGGATATGTCTCTAACATGGCTTGATGTAAACCAACATCCCTCGAGATATAAGGAAGGCAAGCATAAAGTGTCTTCTTCGTCATGTCACTCTGGGGAAAGAATGAACTTCCCCCACTGTCCAAACTTTTAGCTGAAGACTAACAAAGACTGAAGACTCAATTCCTCAAACATTTGAATCAGCACTAGTTAAAATACCCCCTGACTTGTATGTTTTTCTTGCAGTACAATCTTTCCTAAGCGCTTTAGCTCAGTGGTGACGATGAATCTGAGACCATGACCTGCTTAACTATTACGGAGATGTTTTCAATTGGGACTATAAACAACTTCTGTACGTCGTACTGAATGCCGTCTTATAGTAAAAATATAAATGGAGATGTGTGAGTAGATATTAGGTCAAGAACAGGAATGAAAAGGACTTACAGTTAAAGTTAGACTTAAAATTAATCCAAGACTAAAGTTTAGGCAAGATATTATTTAGATGTGTAATTAGTAGTGTAAAAATCAATACAGGAAAAGGTAAAAACCTCTATATAAACGCAAACTCTACATACCTGAATATCATCATCATTAGTTAGAAATTGTATTCTGCTGAGTAGATATGAACTCAAATGCCATTTCCCAGTAGTAATGTTTAGTAGAGTTAATGTATTACTAACATTGATTCAAATATGTTTACAATCATTTTGTGTGCTAGACTGGGGGACATACTAAAATGCTTAAGTGAAAAAAAAGCCACATTAAGCTTTTTCCTTAACGGTTTTCTATGGGAGAAATTCGTATTCTGGGCTCATGTGCTTGTCTGTATATAGTTTGCTTTTAATATTACTTTATGATTCAATAGTTTGGTCTTTAAAAAAAAAAAAGTTGTCTTATAGAATGTCCCCTAGACTGGCCAGGCAGACAGAGCAGGGTTCATGTTGTGGTAAAATGGACCATGACGCCATGTCCACGGTAGGTGGCAGTAATGAGCGGTGAAGCGTTTAACGTGGATTAAAAGAAGAAGCAGGAAAGGATTGTGGGTATGTTATCGTCACACGGCTAAGAATTGGACACGCTGCATTAAACAGTGATCTCTTTAGAATAGGTAAGCACGAATCCGGGAATTGTGACAAGTGTGGGGAACCGGAAACAGTGAGACACATCTTGTATAAGTGTCCAGCATATGAAAGGGACAGGTTCCAGCTGATCCAGGACTTAGGGTTAATAGGAGTGGGCAGTATCTCTTTAAAGGTATTGTTGGGATGCAAGCACGGGCAATCGAGATCTCTTGAGCTGTTGTTTGAGTACCTTAAGAATACAGGGACTATAGACAGAATATAGGTAGTTATTTATTTCCGTAACCCCCCTTTTTATTTTTTTATTTTTATTTTTTTTTCTTCTTTTCTTTTCCTAGTCAGTGTTCGCTCCACACTCTAGATCAGTAGGTGGCGGTAATACACCTTACGTTGGTCTGCCAAACCGCCATAAAACACCACGAGAAGAAGAAGAAGATTGTGGGTAGGTGCCGGCTGTCCTGCAGCACGTTGACATTGGGAATTGATTTGCATCGTGTGATTATCAGAGGTAAGAGCTTTATACCTGACTGGATCGTGAATTATTTACTGTGGTATATGGGGCAGATATAGATGTATACATTGTAGTTAAAATAATCTGTAATTAGCTAACTGATAGACAGTTTATAAATAATGAATCACTTACTCGCTTAATGCTCTGTTTGTTTTCTTTAAAGCGTTTTAGATATTATTGTTTGATAGTTTGTAATCGACTCCATTAATAATAACATCTAGATTAAACAGTTTGGATAAATACAATTCTGGAAGGTGAGAAGATGCCTGAGGAATGGAGAAGGAGTGTGCTGGTACTGATCTTTAAGCATAAGGGAGATGTGCAGACCTGCAGTAACTACAGGGGAATAAAGTTGATCAGTCACACCATGAAGTTATGAGAGAGTAGTGGAAGCCAGGCTGAGAGAAGAGGTGACCATCTGTGAGCAACAGTATGGTTTAATGTCGAGGAAAAGCACCACAGATGCCTTATTTGCTTTGAGAATGTTGATGGAGAAGGACAGAAGAAGTTGCATTGTGTGTTTGTGGATTTAGAGAAAGCGTATGACAGGGTGCCGAGAGAGGAGTTGTGGTATTGTATGAGGAAGTCTGGTGTGTCAGAGAATGTATCTGAGGGTAGTGCAGGACATGTATGAGGACAGTGTGACAGCAGTGAAGTGTGCAGTAGGAACGACAGACTGGTTCAAGATGGAGGTTGGTCTGCATCAAGGATCGGCTCTGAGCCCTTTCCTGTTTGCAGTGGTGATGGACGAGGTCAGACAGCAGTCTCTGTGGACTATGATGTTTGTGGATGATATTGTGATTTGTGGTGAGAGTAGGGAGCATTTTGAGAAGAGCGTGGAGAGGTGGAGGTATACGCTGGAGAGAAGGGGAATGAAAGTCAGTAGGAGTAGGACCGAGTACATGTGTGTGAATAAGAGGGAGGGCAGTGGAGTGATGCGGTTGCATGGAAAAGAGGTGGTGAAGATGGATTTCAGGTACCTGGGTTCAACAGTGCAAAGTAATGGAGAGTATGTTAGAGAAGTGAGGAAAAGAGTGCAGGCAGGGTGGAGTGGGTGGAGAAGAATGACAGGAGTGATTTGTGATAGTAGGGTATCTGCAAGAGTGAAAGGGAAAGATTATAGGACTGTGATAAGACCTGAGATGATGTATGGTTTAGAGACAGTGGCATTGAGTAAAAGACAGGAGGTGGAGCTGGAGGTAGCAGAGCTGAAGATGTTGAGGTTTTCGTTGGGAGTGATGATGATGGACAGGATTAGAAACAAGTTTTTTAGAGGGACAGCGCATGTAGGACATTTTGGAGACAAGGTGAGGGAGGTGCAATTGAGATGGTTTGGACATGTGCAGAGGAGGGACATGGGGTATATCGGTAGGAGAATGCTGAGGATGGAGCCACCAGAAAGGAGGAAAAGAGGAAGAACAGGAAGGAGGTTTCTGGATGTGGTGAGGGAAGACATGCAGGTGGTTGATAGAGGCAGATGTAGAGGACAGGGTAGGTATGGAGACGGATGACCCGCTGTGGCGACCCCTAATGGTAGAATCCAAAAGAAGAAGAACAAGAAAAAGGATAAATGGCTCAGGTGGTCCAGGTTCGGTTCGTTCAGGTGGTCCAAAGGGTCTAGGTTTAAACTATGATTCTTTAGCTCACTTTGGTCTTGTTTTGCTTTAAATTTGATCTTATGCATGTCTTCAAGTAACTTTTTTTTTTTTAAGTTTCTGTAATTAATTGATTTATACATCCATGTCCATACAGATAACCTGTCATATTGTCTGGTTTTTGCATAATTCACCTTATTGAAAAGTCAGTAGAAACCCTAATTTCAAGACTGATTATTAGTGTTTATAATTATATGTACAGGAAACATTGTTACACCATACTATGAAATTTTTACTCCGTGAATCCTTTGACAGAAATTACAGATATTAGTAAACACAAATGTACACAGTTATGATGCAGTTATAGTGCAAATGCAAGAAACAGCAGCGTGTGTGCATGCATAAAGTGTTCAGTGTGCAATGTTAACATCAGACAAAGGCATGTGCAAGTTCTGCAAAGTTAGATTTGGTCCATCTTGGTATTTCCCAATGTGAAGGGTGTGTATGTGACTGCAAAATATGGAGAGATTTGTAATGGTTTTAATGGGTATAATGGGTTTGTATTGTATTACCCCATGTGTGTCGAGTAATTTTTTGCATTTTATGCAGTTGGGCATCCAGATTCCAATATTTATTCTACAATGTTTTAATCTTTGATAATTATTTAAAGATATACAAACTGCTTAGTGAGTTTAATAAAGATGGTGGTATATAATGCCGTTTCTAGTGGAAGCCATTAGAATTTCTTCTAGAATTTTTTCAGGAAAGACTTTTTATGTATGTATGTATGTATGTAACCATTTATTCTTATTTCTTTTCACTGAAGAGTCCAGGTCTTCAGGATGGGTGGCTCAACGTCCAGTCCTGCTGCTGTTAAAGCCGAGGCTCAATTCGGCAGCAGCCTCCCCCCGCAGGGATGTCCAATGCACCAAGCTCATCAGGAAAGTAAGTCTGTTGTAAAGCTCGGCATTCACTGATAAATGTAAAACATTTATTTCACGTGTAACATGTCTAATATTCAAGGTTCTCCTCCACCTGAGTGCCCCATGCATCAGGCTGCATCTCAGAGCACAGCTGCTGCAGGACCAGTGCATCAGGAGAGGGCCTACGACTTTGTGGAGTGCCCCATGAAGGCTGCGGAAGGAACGTCTGACATTGATCCAACAAACATGGTACCTAAACGATCACTCCCAGATATAATTCTAATGCTGCTCGTAGGTCTGAAGTGATGTAAGTGTAAAGTGGGCATCTTGTGTGTCTCTGTTTTCTTAGATGCCACCACCAAACCAACAGCCAGCTTCTGACCAGCCTTTTCCCCTGCCAGTTAACAGAGAGGAGTCCAAAATTCCTAGACATGGAACAGATAAAAACTGGGTGTATCCCTCAGAGCAAATGTTCTGGAATGCCATGTTGAGAAAGGGGTTTGTAACATTTTACTTGCATGCTGATTAATATGCTTTTAATTAGAGGTCAACCGATATGGGTTTTTCCTCGGGTCGATGTCTTATTTAGAAATCAGGGCCGCCGATGAACGATATATGATGCAGATATGTTTGGCCGATTTTTTTTCTTTTTTCTTTCTTCATTACCTAAGATCTAATTCTTAATTAATAACACATAATACAGACAATAGCTTAAACATTTATTGAACAACACAAGCCTCTACAATCAGTGTACTGTGTACTGTTGAAGGCTCACTAACAAAACAGTTCTAAATGTTATTCTCAAGCTCGAGTGTCGGTCGGCTTTAGTTTTTTTTTTTTTTACAGACTACTGCCACCTGCTGGTATGAGAGTTATGTTCTCTCACGCAAGCGCAGAACGTACACACGCATCGTCAAATTGAAGCTAATAAGCTAATAGGTGGTTTTTTTTTTTTTTTTTGCTTTTCATTAATTTACAGTCACAAATTAGCATTGGTGCATAAAACAAACAATCCTAAAGAGAGTGAATGTTCTCAAGCAGTATGGACTAGTCATCTTCAGATTTATGACAGATTTTGTCTGATTTATACTTTTGAATACCTTGATTTTAATTTTAAAAGCATTTCTTATTAACGTGTATATGTTTAAAAGTAGCAGTTTTATGTATTTTTTGAAGAACAACTCTTCATAGTGTATATAAAATCCTGACTGTGTAATTTTCGTCATGTAAGACATAGAGAAGCAGTGATCAGGTAGATCAGCTTAGTGTTCGTGGTTGGGGTTACAGCAGGTGGCTCATTAAACATGACATAAACACCATGAAGAAATACAATATAGAACCTAGAAATAGAAAGTACAATCTCTTTAATAACATTACTTAATATATTGCTCTGTTTTTGTCACTAATGGTAAATGCAGCTCATAAGAAAATCATGAAATAAGCCAATTAGAAGAAAAATAATTTGACTGAGGCTTTAAAACATTTCTTGCATCTACCAAGTGATGAATTAATGTCAGCTTGCAGACACTGAAACTTGTTAAATTAATAACTTATTAATAATTACTTGCTTGTGTAGGTGGCATTGGAAGAATGACAGTCTTTCCCAAGGTGACATGACAAATATCATCAAAATCCACAACCGAAACAATGAACAGGCCTGGGAGGAGATCCTGAAATGGGAGGCCCTGCATGCTCGGTGAGTAACATGTTTTTATTGTTGTTTGTTTTATATAATAATAGTACACTCACTCTTCAATTCATTAGGAACACCTGCTCAACTGTAGAGTTGTAGCTTCATGTTTCTGTATTCTGAGATACTCACCACAGTTGTTAACAATAGTGCAGTCCTGTTCCTCTGCTAATAAATAAATAATATACACACACACACACACACACACACACACACACACATATACAGGGAGTGCAGAATTATTAGGCAAGTTGTATTTTTGAGGATTAATTTTATTTGAGGATTTAATTTGAACAACAACCATGTTCTCAATGAACACAAAAAACTCATTAATATCAAAGCTGAATATTTTTGGAAGTAGTTTTTAGTTTTAGCTATTTTAGGGGGATATCTGTGTGTGCAGGTGACTATTACTGTGCATAATTATTAGGCAACTTAACAAAAAACAAATTCATACCCATTTCAATTATTTATTTTTACCAGTGAAACCAATATAACATCTCAACATTCACAAATATACATTTCTGACATTCAAAACCAAACAAAACAAATCAGTGACCAATATAGCCACCTTTCTTTGCAAGGACACTCAAAAGCCTGCCATCCATGGATTCTGTCAGTGTTTTGATCTGTTCACCATCAACATTGCGTGCAGCAGCAACCACAGCCTCCCAGACACTGTTCAGAGAGGTGTACTGTTTTCCTCCTTGTAAATCGCACATTTGATGATGGACCACAGGTTCTCAATGGGGTTCAGATCAGGTGAACAAGGAGGCCATATCATTAGATTTTCTTCTTTTATACCCTTTCTTGCCAGCCACGCTGTGGAGTACTTGGACGTGTGTGATGGAGCATTGTCCTGCATGAAAATCATGTTTTCTTGAAGGATGCAGACTTCTTCCTGTACCACTGCTTGAAGAAGGTGTCTTCCAGAAACTGGCAGTAGGACTGGGAGTTCAGCTTGACTCCATCCTCAACCCGAAAAGGCCCCACAAGCTCATCTTTGATGATACCAGCCCAAACCAGTACTCCACCTCCACCTTGCTGGCGCCTGAGTCGGACTGGAGCTCTCTGCCCTTTACCAATCCAGCCACGGGCCCATCCATCTGGCCCATCAAGACTCACTCTCATTTCATCAGTCCATAAAACCTTAGAAAAATCAGTCTTGAGATATTTCTTGGCCCAGTCTTGACGTTTCAGCTTGTGTGTCTTGTTCAGTGGTGGTCGACTTTCTGCCTTTCTTACCTTGGCCATGTCTCTGAGTATTGCACACCTTGTGCTTTTGGGCACCCAGTGATGTTGCAGCTCTGAAATATGGCCAAACTGGTGGCAAGTGGCATCTTGGCAGCTGCACGCTTGACTTTTCTCAGTTCACGGGCAGTTATTTTGCGCCTTGGTTTTTCCACACGCTTCTTGCGACCCTGTCGACTATTTTGAATGAAACGCTTGATTGTTCGATGATCACGCTCAGAAGCTTGGCTATTTTAAGACTGCTGCATCCTCTGCAATATATCTCACTATTTTTGACTTTTCTGAGCCTGTCAAGTCCTTCTTTTGACCCATTTTGCCAAAGGAAAGGAAGTTGCCTAATAATTATGCACACCTGATATAGGGTGTTGATGTCATTAGACCACACCCTTCTCATTACAGAGATGCACATCACCTAATATGCTTAATTGGTAGTAGGCTTTCCAGCCTATACAGCTTGGAGTAAGACAACATGCATAACGAGGATGATGTGGTCAAAATACTCATTTGCCTAATAATTCTGCACTCCTGTATATATATATATATATATATATATATATATATATATATATATATATATATATATATATATATATATATATATATATATATATTAGTAGTGTACTTGTCTTGCAGAGCGACTTTATCGCCAATGAGGGAACTCGGATTTTAATTATGTTCAAAATTATGTAAACGTGTGGCAAAAGCATTTATTGTTTCACATTGCTTCGATTGTGCACAGAACAAAATATCAGTTTTCTCACATGCTTAGAACAAATTGTGTTTAATACGCCACGCTCCACGCTCTTCTCAAAATGCTCCCTACTGTGTTTAGTACCAATCGAGTAGCGCAGTGTCCCTATCTTGTGATATATACTGCGCTACTATATATATATATATATATATATATATATATATATATATATATATATATATATATATATATATATATAAATAAAATATACTCAATATAATAAAAAAAGGCAACCAGGCATTTTATTTAAAATTGTTTTAAAAATGGTAAATTGTTGTTCACAAATCTTAATGATAATCAACAACATTAATAAAAAAAGACAATCAATTTTATGTTTAAAAAGAGGTATGTACCAATCTGTGAATTTTATATGCGGTTACTCCCCTAAAATATTATTTTTGTTTGTTTGTTGATTTTGTTTATTTATATGTGCATGCAGACACACACACACACACACACACACACACACACACACACACACACACACACAGAAAGTTTTCACAGCGCTTCACTTTTTTCCACCATGTTACAACCTGTCCAAAATAGATTAAATGCATTATTTTCCTCAAAAATCTTCCCCATAATGACAACGTCAAAGAAGTTTGTTTAAAATATTTGCAAATGTATTAAAAAAATTTTTAAAAATAAACAAATCAAATGTACATAAATATTCAAAGCTTTTGCCAGGACACTAAAACTGAGCTCAGGTGCCTCCTGTTTCCACTGATCATCCTTGAGATGTTTCTAAAACTTGATTGGAGTCCACCTGTGGTAAATTCAGTTGATTGGACATGATTTTTTTTTTTACCATTTTTATGTCTAACAAAGACACTTCCTAATGATGTAGTCACCTATATTGTTGAAGAGTTCTTAGAGGTGTTGAGTACTTGACTGCTTTTCCTTTACACTCCAGTCTAACTCATCCCAAACCATCTCAGCTGTTTGTTTTTTTATCTGATGCAGCACTCAGTCACTCTCCTTTTAAAGCTGTATATAACACAGAGGTGTGTTTTCCACTTTGTGCAAAACAGATGAGATGGCATGTCACTGCAAAATGCTGTGGTAACTATGCTGATTGTGAGCCCTCAATGTTTGACTAAATCACCAACAGTGATTAGCATCAAACCTCCTCCACCGTGCTTCACAGCCAGAACAACACATTCAAGAACTGTCTGTTCACGCACTGTACGCCTAACAAAGACAATCTTAAATTTAGATTTATCAGACCAAATGCCAGGTTTTCACTGATCTAATGTTCATTCCTTACGTTTCTTGGCTCAAGCAAGTCTATTCTGCTTGTGGCTCTTCTGAAGTAATGGTTTCTTTGCCCCAATTTGATCATGAATTTAATTAATGATTGAATGTCTCTTCTCTTTACTTAACTAAGAGTTTCTTACTATTATATGGATTTGTAAAGTAGTTATAGTAGCACAATCTCTTCACATCCTCCACTGATCAAGACAACTGATGGTCCAAAGAGCATTAGGAAGGCAAGAACTGTTCCCAAATTAACTCTTGACAAGACACGCATGTGAAATGAAAACCATTCCAGGTGACTAATTTGTGAATCTGATGAGGAAATGCCATGAGTTTGCCAGTTTATCATCAAATCTAAATCATATTCTGGTTGTTTAACACGTTTTTGTTTGCTACATAATTCTGTTCATGTTCTTTTGTAGTATAGATGTATTTGTTCAGTTTAAAAGATATTTGTTGTTTATATATTCTAGTGAGTGTCCATGTGGCCCATCATTGAAACGGTTTGGTGGCAAAGCAAAGGAGTTTTCCCCCAGAGCCAGGATTCGTCATTGGATGGGGTAGGAATCTGTATACTAATCGATGTGATGAAATAACTAACATAAGTCAGATTTTCCTGAACACTGTTCTCCATTTTTTTTTGAGCTGCGTTTCAGTTCAACTTATTTTGTGTGCAGATATGAACTACCGTTTGACCGACACGACTGGATTGTGGATCGTTGTGGAAAGGAGGTCCGGTATGTGATTGATTATTATGAAGGAGACATTGACCAAAACACGTACCAGTTCTCTGTCTTGGATGTGCGTCCTGCGTTTGATTCTTTTGGGGCAGTGTGGGACAGAGTAAAGGTGGCCTGGTGGAGGTGGACATCGTAACTCCTTATAATAAAATAAAATAAATAAAATAAAATAAAATAAAATAAAATAAAATAAAATAAAATAAAATAAAATAAATAAATAAATAAAAAACCTCTCATGGAGACTCTTGGATTCACATATCAGGATGTAAATAAAAATTTAAATATTAAAATTGACAAATCTGTATTCTATACACTGATATCAATGTAACATAACAGACTCCTACATGTCAGTGTGTTTTTGACATTTCAGTTCTGAATAGTTGCAGTATAGCTTATGATCATTTTTTTGTATTTATTTAAATAGCAAAATAAATCCCTCTTAAAGGTACAATTAAATATGCACAACTTTTTATTATTTGAATTCATTCTCTAATAATTTGGTTTGAAGTTGATGAAATGATGTTACTAAGCAGATTGATATTAAAATGTTGAATTTAAAGAAAACAAGCATTGTTTTGGGGTTTATCCAAAAATCTCAATGTTAAATTACGCAAGATTTTTTGTTGTTTAGCTGCTACAATTTTTGCCTGTTTGTGTGGGTTTTAGTTACCACTGGTTTGTTTATGTGCCCTCAAATGCATTCTTCTTTACCAAATACTGTTAAGTTGATTGTAAAGTAATGTTATAAAGGCTAGTTTTATTTATGCGTTAGTGATGCATGCACTAAATCTGCCCATATCAGTGTGGTTTGTTTAATTCCTGGATTTTCCAAACTAAATAAAAATATAACTTGACTACAAATTATTGCATTTGGAATGCTTGCAGACTGACTCATGGGTCAGTCTTTGGGAATTTTTCACTCTTCACTTTATTGGTTTACACTATTTAGCATGTCTGAGTTGCTTCTCATGCTGAACAGGAGTCTATTGCATAAGGTTGATGTTTGATTTGTAAATTCAACCACTAGATGGCCACATTTCCACATCCTTTTTATCATGTTGACAGTGGTTGTCATTTAAGATACTTTATTTACAAAATATATATTTTTTTCCCTTCTAAAACTGTCATTTTTAAATTAACACTCGTAGCTTGCACAAGACAACTTATTGTGCGCCATGTTTCTTGTATTAAAATGTTAAATTCATACATGTAAATCTATCTTGCAGTAACCTCAGCAGTGTACAAAAGCATGAAGAGAAAAGCCTAAAGAAGTTAATAATAATAATTAATAATATGGGAACCTATCTTGTCATGACAGTAATGGCTTGTAGAGATTGGGTGAAAAGTTCACACAGGTCACGGCTGTTTATTTGTCATATACATATTGCACAGTAGTGTAACTAGGTTTCAGTAGGCAGTGTCCCTTATTCTGACAGCATAATTATGAAAGTTACTCATCTGAATATATAGATCTTGTTCAATGGTGCCAAGTGGGAGACTGGAGAATCTGAAATGTGTTTACGAGATTAAATATAATCAGGTGCCTGTGGATTATTGTTACGTGTGTGTGGGCAAGATTTTCACACAACATGATAAAGCCTCAAGTCTTTCAAGATGTATAGTTCAGGTGTGCTTGAACATCTCCCACTCAATAAAGTTCCACAAAGACTTTGTTTTGGAATGGTTATTTCAGCTGCTGTTTTACTGATTATGCTACAAGAGGCAGATAAACGGTTTCCTCCACTCTGAAGATGCGTGTGCTTGCTCAGATATGTGCATGTTACATTTCCAGCAGGACTGCTGCTTGGCTGAGAGCCACGGACCCATGGCGTAGGGCAGAGAGCAGATATACAAACAGCCTGTGGCACTTCAGATTGGCTGGCTGATTCCCTGCACCCCTCACCCTGACCAAAGCTCTCTCGCCTGGTTTTATTTACATACCAAAAGACGCAGTGCTGTGCCAAGAACAATAACAAGGCTTTGTCACAACTGTAATTAGCTGAAGTACACTGTATGTGTGTATATGTGAGATAGTGACTTTTAAGAAGTTAATAGCAGGTAATTAGTATGTATATTTTAAATAACAATGTGTTATCTAGCTGCATTCATCTACACTTGCACATAAAACAATCCAAAGCAAATCTATTCAAGAATTTCTCTTTCTCTGGGGGGCTATAAAATCCTTTTGCTTGTATAACAGTATAAAAGCAAACGCATGTATGCATGCAACAATATTTTTAGCAAACAGTTTGCCCAGTCAGTCATTTTGTTCAGCAATATAAACATTCATTCCTGACCTATGGTAGCCTATTCTTCAGATTTACCCAGTGAATAAGTCTGCAGACTTCTATAGCAACCACTGGTACATGTTTACATGAACGTTTATATTTCCAGCAGACTCTCATACAGAGCTGCTCACATCGAAAACATAAACCTGTTAGTTCAACATGTCAAAATCTAAGAATATCATCAAGCTAAAACCTTATAAGAGGAAAATTATTACAGCGAGAGTTTTCACAAGTAAATGGATATATCTTTTTTCTTGTTTTTCATATGCTCAAGTCCTATACTATTTGCATGTTTATTAGAGAACGGTCGCTGTTCTTTGAAAAGCACATGCCTTCCATCCTTTTCACATCACTTACGTCAGCTGCAAATACGTGTCAAAAACATTTGACAGAATTGAAGTTAACGTGCACCATGTTCTAGTAGAATGTAAAAATAAAGGACATTTCCATTCTTTTCTAATAAATCTTCCATTCAGGGAAAAGAGGCAGCTTTAAGAGGCTTTTCACTCTACAGTCCTGCAAGCTGATATCCAATTTAAGAATTTTAAGATCTGATTTAAGGATTTGAGGCATCTTCCAACCTGACATGGTAATACCTGTTTTTGCTGAAGATCTTAGAATGTGTTTTCTGAGATGCTCCTCAATATCTAAGTAGTAATAAGGATATAATGGCTCAATTATACCTTTATTTCATTTGATTACAGCTAAACTACAATACTTATGAACTGGTGTCTCTTATAGACCACTCTCCCTACATTAAACTTAGGCCATTTTAAATACCATTTTTCCTGTTATTATACATGCCAGATTAGCAATAGTAATTTAATTCATTTCAATTTTGTTTGTATAGCGCTTTTAACAATGGACATTTTTGTTAAAGAAAAGCAAGCCAGAAGCACACAATGCACTCATGTTTCATTGGTACATTTACTCTACATATACATGGATACTTTACTCCTGGGATAAGCCCAAAATGATGATATATATATATATATATATATATATATATATATATATATATATATATATATATATATATATATATATATGTAAGAGATAACATTCTGATTATATAATTTCACATTTTACCAATGCCACAACAGTGTTATATTTTTAATGGCGCTTTAGAAAAGAAGGCTTTTGTATAATATATATAGCATTATTATAGACAATTCTGCATACCACTCCATGTCATACTTGTCTCTTTCAGCTACCATTGATTGCCCTGAGTTCTGCAGAGCTAAGTATGCCTTGCCTTCATCAAATCAATAAACAAACAAAAAATTATTCAGAAGAAAATGAGCTCTCTGTCTGTCGCACGCCTTCTTCCACTTTGGAATGATTATCTCATAATCTCTCCATAAAATCGTTGACATCACTTTGCCAAGCATGTCTATGCAATATGAAGCTTGAATGAAGGATGTAAAATGAATGTAAAATGTCATTATTGCAATAAATCCACTATATTGGTGACATTTTATAGATATAAGACACAAGACAACGTCTTAGGCGAATGCTTAATACATCTTTTATTTAAGCTTTCCAGACATTAATGACATTTTGTAGGAATATCCATTAACATGTTGTGCAAACGGTCCTCTATATTATAAAGCAGTGCACGGTTCAAATATTAGCTTTATTTATAGCTCTTTCTGACAAGAATAAGATAACAAAAGGAACAGCAATAGAACAAATAATGGTTAAAGGAAGTACTTTATTTAATGAAACTGCATTCCTCTTCTTACTTCAAACCCATCTGGTCACTTGAGATGCAGGTACACCTGCCCTCCAGCAATATTATTCTGTGCTGGAGAAATCCACTGATGAACATTCAACAACAAAGGCTTCCAAATCCCTCACCCTGCTTAATTTATGCACACACCATTCTGCCCGAGGGCTTTTAAATACTTTAAAATTTTAGAGAATTTGGACATCACCCTCTTAGTTTGTCATGGTCTGCTACATACGTGTGTGTGTGTGTGTGTGTGTGTGTGTGTGTGTGTGTGTGTGTGTGTGTGTGTGTGGTGGGGGGGTTACCTCGACTGCACCCCAACTGCAACTTTGGTGAGGAGCCAGCTAAAGAATTGACAACAGAAAGGTTTGCTCTACCATGTATTGAGTGCTGCACAAGGAATGCACAAGGAAAAACAGGGGATGAGGATTTTTTATGTCAATGTCTATAAGCCATAATCAAACCAGTTCCAATTTGTGTGTGAGCTTATCACTCAGTTGGGAGTGATGCGGGCTTGACTTTTATGGTGTAGTCAACCGACAAACACTATGGATAGGCTCAGTCTAGCATTGCTATTTTAATGAGGCCTGATGAAAACAAGACGCTGCTAAGTGAAGGGGGAATATCAGCCTGTGTATAATCAGTATAGCAGTGATAGTGTTATCCCTTCCTGCTCTGCTGGATCGATACTGAAGCCAACCCCCTTTTGACTCACCAAGTCAGTGTGATCTCATTTGAATTCCTCCCTAGTCTTATTCCCTCAGTGTAAAAAGACAAGCAATTATGAACTGTATAAATACTGTATATATGCACGTATACTTGTGTGTCTGCATGTCTTCTTATAATAGATTTGATAAGAAGCAGCTGCTATATAACGTTAACTTTTTGAAAACCTTCAATTACTTGTGGCCACCTTGACCTCATTTGCTACCATTGCAAGCTTTATGGAGTGTTTGTGAGCACACGTCCCTTTGCATCATTGTTACTCATTATTCCTGTTGAACTGCAAGACATGTGCCTTGCAAACACTAATTACTTTCCAGATTAGTTGCTGGAGCAATTAAATGCTTGGAGTATACATTGTGAATTGTCCCTTCCCCCCATCAGTGGTATCTCTTGTCCATGTCACCACTCATGTGGAACTAATGTGAATTGAAGTGGTCTATTATCATACAGTTCATATCTTATTTTCTCGAATACCAGTTATATGAGCAGCCTTAAATTTATATAATGCTACATTTGTAATGACCATTTGCATTCCCCTACTGAATATTACCAAGAAGAATAGGAAGGGGTTTTTTGTTTAGTTTAGGTTTGTAATTTCAGTAATGGTCTTGCTAAACATACTTGTTTGAACTAGATTGATACTCATCAAAATGACACACATATAATTTGTTACAGCAAGATGTAAGGACGGTTGGACAAAAAAATCGATTTCACTCACTCTCTTTCAGTAACTGCTCATCCTCTGTGAACCTCTGTGTTCACTCTGGACCGGGAACCTTTGCCAAGTGCACTGGGCATGAGGCATTAATACATACATATTCAGATACGTATTCACACATTTTACCTTTAGCCAGTCTATCAACTTACACGTATTGGAATAAGGCAAAACATTGAGAACAGCAGAATGCCCACATAGATGACCAAAGACATGAATGGATGTACATACTGTAACTTAAACTAGAAATCATAGAGCTGTGTAGTGACAGTGCTTCAATAAAAGCACTCATTGATTTTTATTTTTTGTAAAATTAAATACACTGTTTGTGATTCTTGTGATTCAATATTATATGGACAAAAGTTTGTGGACATTGGATCATAACATTAATGATTTGAAACATCCCATTCCACATTTAGTCCCCATTTGCTGTTGTAATAACCTCCACTATTTGGAGAAGATGTAACACTAGAGGTTGGAGTTTGGTTGTGTAGATTTGTGCTCTTTCATTCATAAAGGCATTAGGAAAGTCAAGTACTGATGTAGGGTGAGGAGGCCTGGTGTTCAGTCAGCATTCCAATTCCTCCCAAAAGTGTTCAATAGGGTTGAGGTCAGAGCTCTACAGCAGGCCACTCAAGAGATTCCACTCTAACCCATGTAGCCCATTTTTCCACGGAGCTCGCTTTGTGCACAAGGGCATTGTCATGCTAGAACAGGTTTTAGTCTCCTGATTCAAGTGAAGGGAAAAAAATATTATGCTACTACATTCAAAGACATCCTTTACAATTCCACAGTTTGGGGAAGAACCACATATGGCTGGAGAAGTCAGGTGTCCCAACACTCATATAGTGTATCAGTGTTGCTTTCTTTCACCCCTTATTTTATTTTATTGATGTTGAATTAAAAGCAATTGTTCTGCAGTTTAATTTTGCATATCTTATAGTTTGGGCATGATTTTTCATATCAGACCATGTGGGGTAATTTTAAGATGATCTTTTACCAATAATGAGTGGTTAACCTGGCAGCACTACCTGTGTTTGCAGCCTCAATGGATTCATTACTGCACTAAATTCTTATGTGGCTTGCTGGATTGGACCATACTTTGAAAACGAAGGTGCTTACTCTCTGCACTGACACTGGCAGAAAAACATAAGTATAACCGTGGCATGTTCATGCTGCTGGGAGCTTGTGATAGATGACAGTAGGTGAAGCAGCCCATGGCTTGATCTGATAGGAATCCAGCAGGACAGATTGATTCATAGCCACTAAAATACAAACACTGAGTAGGAAGAGAGGTTTTCTCTCGCATTCTCTAGCTCCCTCACCCCATCTCCCACATATCTCTGTTTCTTTTTTTTTTAGCCAAATTAAGAGCTGCTGCTCTGCAGAACAGGAACAAATGCACAGATAGGAATTTCTTAACACCCTCGCGTATTATCTCGACAGGTTTCTGATAATAATAGTTTGCGTATGTGTGGATGAGTGGGTATAAATGATAGTAATCAGAGGGTACAGTAGATAAATAGACTCTGCGATGGGTCAGCATTTGGATACTGTGCAAAATAGGTACTGTGTGCCAGGAAGTTGGAACCCTGGGCACTTCGGTTGAGATTAAATTCACAATGCGAGTGGAAACCAGTCACACTGTATTTAGATGAAATGACAGCTGTATGTGAGTCACGATTTGGATTTATTGATAACATTAATTTTCACCTGGCTGTACTGTCATTCCCCCAAAAAACCTTTTGCTATATAATTATTAATGATTTGTTTATTAACAACATTGTTTCATAGGGTCTAATAATTGTAGGTTAATTATGATTACATGTTTACATCAAACAATAAAAAAAATCCATGCAAAACTTGTTGTTGTTGTCCTTCATATGATTTATTCATAATGTGCCCAGTGCTCAGCTTGAGACAAATGTTCGTCCTGCTGAAAAAAAGAAAAGAATACAAGAAATATATTCCAATGAAATGGGTAATTTTTTGGTGTGTATTATAATGTGACAGTATGCACCCGCCTCCTAGAAACAGTCTGACATTCACACTCTGTCCTCTATTATTGAGTGTATTGTCTTAATTGTGGTGGTGGCATAAATGCACAAGCTCATTAGCATGCACTTTCAGAGGCTCTTAAATTATGCATTACAAATATGTACCATTTACTTTAATTGTGCTGGAGAAGCAGGTTTTGTAATAGTAGAAATAAGTTCAGTATCAGAAGATTCGATGATACAGTTTCCAGGAGGTAAACTGTATCCTGTTGCTCCTACAAGCTACTCTAACATTAGTCTATATAATTGGGTAATGCTTTATTTGAAAAGTGCCAACAAAGAGCATTTATAAAACATGAGAAAGAACAAATTGTTTTTGTGAAATGAACTTATGAATATGTATTAATATGTAGCTTCATCTTTGGATGAATTATCATAGAGAGAACAGGTCTCATAGATGTGTGGAAGTTATAATTACCTGCACGGATGATATCTAAACAAGTGGTTGTACACATTCTAACATTATAGTTTTATATCATAGTTTGTTGCTTAAGAATAAATTAGTAATATATTTTGGTGACATTAGTGGCTTCTTAAAAAGTACGGATTATAAAAGATCATTAGATCCCATGCTCCTGAGCCACATAAATACAAATACCTCCACAAATAACAAGCGATAAATATTTCTTAATACTTTATAAATGTGCAATTAAGTTAAAGATAAAATATTATAGATGAGCTTCTCTCTTATCTTTCAGGTAAAGACAACCTATCTTTAAATAAGCTGTCTTTAAATAAGCTGTAACAAATGGTACATTTTATTATTGAATATCGAAAGGATATTAGTGTGTAAACATCATCAAGCTTCATGACACCGTGTATAGGACTTCATTCCTTAAATTATTTTTAACCACAAGAACATAAATCAGTCAAAAAGTAAAAAATAAAAAAATAACAAAAAAGACCCATAAAAACAGATCCAAAGGATCAATCATACGTAATAGGTTGGAACACTATTATGTGCATGTTAGGGTTTCAATCCACTAACAGACCTGTGCATAAACAAAAGACAGTTTTTTTTTTTATAAGCAAATTTCTATTTATTGCATAATCACAAAGTTTTTACCTAAGATGCAAATATAATCCTTCATGCAATCTTACAAATCCGTGTCACTTCAACATGTAAACATTCCCAACACATTACACATGCAGTCTTTCTCATGGCATGAAACTCTACTCAGCCAGTTCAGTTCAATGCATTTATTTTTGTATATGTCATAAAGCATAAAGCTTTCAGTGACATTGAAATGAAAAAACTCCACAATATGACATAAGAGAAGAAACCTTCAAAGGAAGTAGATCCAAAAGGAAACTCATCCTCATATGGGTGTGCTTTATAAATCATTACTCTTCTCCTATATAGATATATTTATCACTGTACATACCTAACAAAGTTAATTGACTTTTAACATTAATCAAAAACACAAAAAGAAAAGCAATTGATTGTAGGCAACATGTGGAAATAAATTATGTTCAAGGCTTTTTCACTAGCATCTTAATGTCCAAAACCACTTCCTGGCCCTTAAATTAGATGAGAAAAATAGGGTGGGGACGGGGAGCAGGTGGCTTGTGAATACTCAGTGTAAGCTGCTGCAGTTGGCTGTCGACATGGCAACAAGTAACATCAGGTGACATTTTTATTTGTGTGTGTTTCACAATCTTCTTTTTTTGTCTTTTGCCTAAATGTCTTTTATTACATAATTAACTTGAAATGTTTGGACATACTCCTAAGATAGAGTTGCAATTTAAAAGAAATTGAGGAGCAAAATGTGTTATTTTGTTATTGTGTTATTGTGTTACTTGGCAAATCCTAATTATAAAGTTGAAATTAGTTTAAAATGATAACATAGTATTGATGAATTGATCTTGATAGTATCTTGGGACAAATGTAAGCATTTGGATAATAGGGTTTTTCAAGATAATGAAAAATACATAATGTGATGTGTCCAATGTGTCAGAAGTGTCCAAACCTTTGAGTGTTTGTTTTTGGCGATCACATCGTATAATTTCATTTCAATTCAATTACTGAGTATTGTGAATGATTGTCATGGTCCTATGCATATAGACATGTATGTGAGAATAGGACTTTTTAAGAGTGAGCTCATGTGTTTGATATATGAGTTGCTCATCAATCTACATGCTGTTTATATGCATATACATATACGTATATACATATATATATATATATATATATATATATATATATATATATATATATATATATATATATATATATATATAGGTATTGATATAACATGTAATATATAAAAAGGTTATTAATTTAACTTTTTTTGCTTTCTGTACTCAGTAATGCAGGTTCTTTATTTGAAAGGCCAAGAGAAAACAATTTACATGTCTAACCCCTTCTATTTTGTTTATCTGTGTAAAGAACAGCAACACAAAGCTATTCTGCTTTGATAAATACCAGAATGAAAGTCTTATTTTTTTATTTTTTTGCTGTCAGAGTGGTCGGACAGCAGAGAGTGCTGTTGCCCTGTTCAAAACCACCGTTTCCACACATGAAAAACTTGTCACTCTTCATTGCAAGTTTCTTTAAATATAAACTCGTTAATGAAACTGGATGGACAGATTAATTTGAGAATTATGTATAATTGGACTTCTTTAAATAATACTTTCTGCCAGAGCATATTTAGCAAGGGGAGAGAAAGAGCTTATCAAGTCACCACTTCAACACATGCTGCTAACTATGTGAATATAGCACATTAATATGCAGTCTGTTTAAAGGCATATATCTGTACAGCTTTTTAATTACACACCCTGTAATTGTATATTTATTTACCCATGAGGACAAAGGATTAGGTATAATATTTTTTTCTGTTTTTCCATTTCTTCAACAGTAGAGAGAAAAAATGATCAGACAAGTTTCAGAAGAGTGGACTACTTTCAGAACTTTTGCTTTACATTAAAAGATCCCTAATAAGTCTTACAATACATACTTTACTTCTTCCACTGATTCCTCCAGTCTTATTACTGCCCTCTTTTCAGGCCCTCTGCTTGACTTATAGGGGTGATGCCCTTTTTGGCATGGCTCCCTCTTATGCAGACGATCAGCTTTAGCTCCTTGCAAAGCTCACAGCCTGTAGGCGTGACTAGTCCAAGTGGAGCAGCTCTCTGAGTGAAAGCCTCCATGTCCGTGGGACTGAGACAGTCTTTCTCTGCACTGTTGCCACTTGAGCCAGGCTCCTCTCGAACAGATGTATGTTCATCTTTGCTTGTAGCTATGGAGGTATTTGTGAAAGTACAAAGGGTAGAAATTTAAGCTTTTGGAAATCACTTCAGGGACAAAGGGAAATACAGTACATAATCACTAGCCTATTCCGGTCAGTATTCCAGAGAACACAGAAAAAAGGCTTGAAATGTGTCCAAGTACTAAATTCCACCTACAAGTTCCAAACTCACATCTGGTCAGAGTGTATGAACATAGTCTTTAAGCTGCCTGAAAAAATGATTGATTTGCAGTCAAAATAATTATGTGACTAATAAATCATTAATCAGCTCACAAGTTCTTCATTTGAGTAAAAGGTGCATTTACAACCCTATAAAGTGCTGACCTGGATGTGGAGCCTTATGTAGAAGTGCAAGTTAATGCAAGTTTTCTGCATATTTATGTTCAATGACATGGGGAAATGATTTCATAAGGATATTTCTAAAACAAATTAAACCGAGTTAAGAATAATTTGACATTTTAGCACTAAAGTGGATATAAAGTCAGCTTTATTATTATTATTATTATTATTATTATTATTATTATTATTATTATTATTATTGTGCTGATTGTACAACAAAATGAAGTAATGAGATAGATAGATAGATAGATAGATAGATAGATAGATAGATAGATAGATAGATAGATAGATAGATAGATAGATAGATAGATAGATAGATAGAGATAGATGGGGCATACTGTACTGTCCTGAGCTTCATTCATCTAGATAAAGCTAACAATAGAGTGTCACTCACAATCAAATTCTACACATATGCTGTATGATTTTCTTTACAATATAATGTCAAATTCAGGTTTAGGAGGGTCACACACACTTGCTTTTAAAACATCACACTCATCCAAATGAAATCGTATTAAGTGAATGTTGTGTTTGATCATGTGTTGAATGTAGGACACTAAAATGACTGTAGACTGACATCCCTGTTTAGACTGATGATCCCAGAGTGTGGGGTCAGTCCTCTTCCCATCATGCATCAGACACCAGACAGAGGGCTGCTGAAATAATCAATGACAATCCAATCAGGTGTGTGTCATTTTGCCTTTCCAGCATTGCCGCAGGTCTGAGAAAAACCAAGAGAGAGACTTTTCTGAGACTGTCAACATCATTTCATTAGCCACAATTCTCTTAGCACTCACACACTGAAATAACAAAGACATGCATTCTACGAAATAAAACAAAAAATTAAGGCCTTTTCTGGATCAAAGTCTTTACAAACCAAGTCCTTTCTTTTTCCTTTGTAGCCTTTAGATATCCAGGCTGTTTCTTTCCATCTCTAGATTTCTTACTTGTCCCCGCATGGAAGTAAAGCACAAGTGCATGAGGCTTTGTAACCCTGGCAGCAGGGTTTATAGTGGAGCGTGCCTGTAGCTGCTTGAACAAAGCAGGAGAATGTGTGCAAAGCGGGAATCTTCACTTGTGTGTGTTCACTAGCATGTGTGTGTGTGTGTGTGTGTGTGTGTGCGCGCACCCTTTTCCTGGAGCAGTTCTGCAGAGCTTGATTAATCAGCCAGAAGAATGTAAGAGCTCCCATTATCCTGCCGCTTCGCTCTGACTGCAGCCTCCCAGACCTTGCTGCTTTATTTTTTTGCTTATGCATTATCTGGCTAACAAGCTTATTCTGAATAGCACATTGTTAATTCCAGAATGAATAACATATCCTGTCAACTTTAGTTCTCTGTATTCGACTCCTGGTCACCCCTTTAGCCTGGAGGTACTTCTAAACATACTGGCTTTTGGCTTTCCATGTATTTGACGATGTATGGTCTGATTAAGATCCTGTATTTGGCAATTGTTTAATACATGTATAATGTTGATTAATGGGGGAAAAGGTGTATAGTGTTGCCATGGTCTACTAAAGGTGTAAAGATGACTTTTTCTTTTAAAGAGAAATTCCGATGGGATTATTTTTCAGCTGAATTTATGATTAGTCAGACAGCACCGCTTATTTCTTTGAGTTTTCTCAGAAGCTTTAAGCATTTTGTTGCACTCTTGAAATGCATTTTGTTGTGGTGAGAAAAAAAAATGTCAGCTCACAAATGTATTTACTCATGAGGGGAAACTCATGACGGAAGCTATTAGTCATTTCCTAATTACTTATTCCCACCTCAGACAGAAGCCACCAAACTAAAAGTTTTCTGCCTGAGCATATTTACCGAGCACTTATTTTTGGCAGAGCTCTTGAAGATGTGCTGTGTTTAATTGGCGTAAAAAGAAATAATGGCACTCTACACCCACCTGCTTAATGGCATGCTGGCGTCTGTCCTGTTTGCCTCATCATACCCAGAAAATTCTCCTGATTATAGTACTTGATGTGATGCGTTTTGTATGTTCAGGAAAATCTCAGAAAATGATTTGTATGTGGGGAATATACAGTTAAATAAAATATGTGGTCTATTTATACAGACATTATATATACAAATTCTGTATATACTGTGTATCAGTGTTTAAATAATGCATTTGAAAGAAGTATTGATAAAAGTGTGGGTGTTGTATTTGTTCTGTGTGTGTAAATGTGTGTATATTGAACACTGACGGTGTAAACGTGTATATACTGTATATGTAATCCATGTATATATATATATATATATATATATATATATATATATATATATATATATATATATATATATATATATATATATATACATGGATTACCGTCAATGTTCAATATACACATGTGTCTACTGTACATCTCCTGCGATGTGTCTGATATTATTTCTCGGCATTAGTGTCCTATTGTTTTGTTCTTCTCTGAGGTGACTGTGGGGTGCCTTCACCAGTCCTTCACCACCTTCATCAAGTTACTCCAACTTTAGTTCCTAGAAAAACCAGATGAACAGCTAAAAGTATCAAACTCACATACAAGTGTTGTCACCAACAACACAATATGTAGGTAAGGCCAGAGATGCTCTCTGTCTGCCACATGTATCAGATACACAGCCAATAGAGGAGGACCATATGTATTTATGAGTTTCTATTTATACATTTTATGTGTTTGTGAAGCCGAGAGAAGCGAATGCTTCTGTGCTCAACGTTGATTTAAATGGACATGCCGTTCATATCACGCGCACACACACACACACACACACACACACACACACACACACACACACACACAGAGTGAGAGGGCGTGTGTCTATGTGTTAAAAATATATCATAGCTGTATTTTCCATTTAATTTTTTCCCAATGAAAAAACTTTTAAATCAATGTTTATAAGTCCAACATAAAAAAGATGTACTTGAAAGTACTAGAATATGCTAAAAATATGTGTGATGTGCTTGTGTGTGTGTGTGTGTGTGTGTGTGTGTGTGTGTGTGTGTGTGTGGTATGTGTGTTTGTGTGTGTGAGAGAGAAAATGAGAGAGCAAGGGGAGTAGGATGTGTCAGCTGTGCATTACCATTTCCCCTTCTACTCTACTGCTTTTAAAGATGATGAATTTTGATTATGATTGGGTGAGACTAATGCAATATGAAGCTCTCGCTCACCACTGTGACGTGTGTGAGCTGAGACTGATTATCTGTCCTTGCCAAGGGAACAAATGAAAACTTGACCCTCCCATTCAGCTTAGACAGGAGATTTATGTGCTCTGAAACTGGGTATATAACTTAAGGATATGCATGGGCGAATTTGCTCTCTCAAAACAAAAGCCACAAAATTGAACTGAATATTCATGCGAAAGCATCTCCCATGAAGCGCAATTATTTGCATACATTTTTGTGTCAGCACTGAGATGATGGAGAGGAAGATGGAAAAACAGTTCCCGCTGTCTTCTCGAAGCACATTTCCTTTCACAGTTATTCCTTGAGGAAACATTTTTAAGACAGCACAATGAACGTAGTGTAAAAGCTCATGCTGAGATTTGAACATATACAAAAATACCTATGACATATATCTGCATAAACAAAAAATACTAGCAACAAAAGGATGTGGCATTAGAATGAGCTGTGAACTTCCTCTGTCCAACCTGTTACTGTGAAGAAATGAGCTGTTTGATTTCTTAACAAATGTAATTTGTCAACGTTTAATATGGCAAGCAGGGAGGAGGAAGGGGAGTGAGGCATCTCGTTTGGCTTCACAGCAGAGCTGTAGCTAAATAGGTACATCCGTGTGGATTAGCGTTAGAGACAACACCCCCAGTCTAGGAGCTGGAACTGCCACTACCCTCCCACTGTCAGTCTGGAATACACTCCCCTGATTAAGGGCACTGCCAATTTGAGCAGGAGAGACACACACACACACACACACAGAGAGAGGGAGAGAGAGAGAGAGAGAGAGAGAGAGAGAGAGAGAGAGAGAGAGAGAGATGAGAATTGAAAGATTCAATAACACAATAACTGAGAGAATGAGATGGCACTACCTGTGTGGTAATTTCCATTTCTCTCTATCTGGTCATCTGTCAGTTTAAGAGTCTAACCATCAACAGTTGGATTAAGCCTGAGTATAATCTTTCTCATAGCTCTGTGTGTGCAAGGTTTGAATGTGTGTGTGTATGTTTTGAGAGGCTCTGTGTCTGTGTGTACAAGTGTGCTTGTGCATAGACAGGGGTAGGGATTACTGCAGTTTTTCAATTTCCTACTTCAAGCATCATAAGCTATTTTTGAAAGCACACATGGGCTGCTTGCGAAAGCAGGCTTTGGGAAGGCCAGATTTTGCCAGGCTGAATAGCAATCAAGCCAGAACCCCCTCTGTCTGCTGCCGCTGTTGCATTAGGACTTCCAGGGGAGGCGGCTAGTGAGAGAGCCGCTCGTGTCAACATGTTTTGTGCTTTTCAGTCTCTTATTAGACACTGCCTATTACCACAGACAAAGCCATCCTTAGGGTCATTGACACATGACAGCTGCCACCCCAAAGCCTCAGAGAATAAAGCCACACTGAAGGAAGAACATCCACAAAAGCCCATGTGATAGATTAACAACAACAAACCTGAATTACATGATGATCTTATTTACTGTGTTTACTATATAGCATAACATGCTGCTGCTGCTGCAGTTATCTGTGTCTTGTCCAAACTCTAAGTACATAATGTGCACTCTGCTTAATTGTGTGTTGATGGGTTTCAGTGGCTCAGATTCAGTGGTTTTCAGTGGCTCTTATGGAAATGGAAGTAAAAATACTTCCCTTTCAAATGGGAAAAAGACATCAAATCAATATCAAGGGATCCAGTGGACGTTCATGCAATAGTGGCAGGGAGACATTGGAGCAGAAGGAGTGTACTGTATATCTCTCAACTCAAGCACTGTGTCAGTATTAAAAAACGAATTGTTCTGGAAATATCGTCTCTTGATGTGCAAGTGGGGATGCTGGAGCATGTATGCCAGTAATGGCCCTAACAACCAGAGTTGTCTCCTCTCAGCAGGAAAGAACTTTTGACACCCTTTAGACAGCACAAAGAAACTTTTACCTGAACAAACCTGATGTTTAAAAATTCACCCAAGGCTGTCATTAAGAATGTAGTTCTTTCCTGATTAGCTACAATTTGTGTGAAGTAGAAAGAAGAATTGCATGTAAAGAAAAATGTTCCTTGCTTTAAGCCGTGGGTGTAAAAATAGTATTTTGGATCAAGATAAAATTGGTTCGCAGTGAAAAACCTATTGTAAATAGACTGATGTGTACGTTGGAATACAATCATAATCAAACATTTTCTAAATACTAAACCAGGCTGATCTTTGTTCATGACACTAAACTACAACTTGAGCACTGGTATAATTAACTGGTATTATTAAAAATAAACATTTCTGCTAAATTCCTTATTAGTCACCTTATTGCTTTTAATGAACTATTTCAAAGACCTCTGGCAATTACAGAATGACAGGCACATGGAAAAACTGCTTTGGTTTCATATAACTCTGCGTCATATCACTGCTTTCGATGCTAGACAGCAAAAATAAACAAAGAGACATCATGCGGGCTGATTAAAAAGACGAATACGCATTGGCATATTTTTATCAATGTGTAGAATTTCTTTTAAATTGGACAGCCAAAAAAGAGTATGACAGTTTGTACCTCAGATGCCATAAGTCACTCTGACAGTCCTGTGATGCAAATGTACAGTCAGCGTTGTCTCCAGAGTGTAAAGGTCAGAATTTCTGGGAAACTTGTACATTTAAGTCAAACTCCAGCACAGATAAGTAATCACACCCCATATGTCATCACACCCCAACTTTGGGCATGAAAGAAGTCCAATTACAGAGTGACAGGTGAGAGACAGCAGCCAATCAGGCACAGTGAGTGACAGTAAACAAACAGGTGTCACAGTGAGAAGATATAATACTATAAGAAGAAAAAAAACAATGCTGAAATAATAGAGTTTTAACATTTATTTCAAAATTTATTAACTTTTTGAAGATATAAGGCATTTGCTTTTGTTGACTTATTTGGTAAGCTAATGAATTATAATCAGCAAATTAATTTCCATTATGGAGTGTGTACTACTAGCAAATGATTTTACTGCTTTTTAAAAAAATATATGGTAATCATTGCAAATTATTCAATTAACATGTATCCATTAATTTAAAAAGCAATTATTAGTAGTTTGAGATGGAATTATTTATTTTAGATTATTTGTTCATTAATTCATAAAAAAAAAAACAGACTTGCAAATGAATCTGTATAAAATTTATTCAACAAAATGAATTTAATTTAATTCAAATGAGGACAGTAAAATGATGTTAAACCTACTGAGTATCATACACTGTACATTACAGACATTAAATGAAGATTACCTAAGCAATGCCAGGTGATGATGCCCTTAGGGCCTTTTGGTTCCACATGACGGTTTCTCTCTGATATGACTTTATATAAAATCATTTTTCATAACTCTATCTCTGGTAATTAGTTCACAGTCTGATATAAATACCTACAGTAACATTTATTGTTGGAGATTAAGCATTTACAATTTCATTAAAATGAGGCAATGAACTGTTTACCAAAGTGTCTATTTTATTTATCAGGCTTGACGGAATTCAATATTTTAGCAAATCAAATGAAATCTCATGGTAGTATAGCACATTTCATTTAACTCAAAGTGCTTTCAATGGACAGCGTAGTCTGTGTGAAAATCTCATTTGAAGCCCCTGACAGAGCGAACAGACAGGTCTGTGCATCTCTGGCTGTTTAAGACAGATATTTGTATGCAGTGTTTCAATGAAACTAAAGATTAACACTAATTGGACATCAAACTTTTACCATGCCCAGATTAATGGCCTTTTTAAATAAATAAATAAATAAATAAATAAATAAATAAATAAATAAATAAATAAATAAAACATTTCTAGTGAACCGTGTGATCTTTGTTTGTCGTGCCCCTTATTGACTTTTCCTTCTATCGATTGGTAGATTGATCCTTCAAAGGGGTGGAAACTCAAAACCAATTGCCAATTATTAAATGGGAGTGAACATGACTGACATTGATGTGTCATTTTGTAAATATTGTAAATAAACTGTAAGTATTTCGTTTTTTTTTATCTAGCTAACTGTCACTTCTTTCTTGCATTATTTTGGCATGAGACAGACAGCATACATATGAGGAGAGAGTGAAATAAAACAAAAAAGAGACAACGGGCAAGATTTTAATTCAAAAGTCAGGAAATACAGATTAGCTCTGTTTATTATTAATCTTTGTACAAATGCGTCTTCTAAAAAAGCCTTATTATAAGAGTTGTTACTATAGAATAATGTTAGGAGGAGTCCATTAATATTAACCTAAAGACACTTTCTCACTGGTAAAGGCCCACCCAATTATAACCAACCAGTAATTGTTTACCTAGTCTTTTAAAGCAACAAAATACAATCATATGACAAATCAATTGTGCTGCTTACACAGGACTATACACTTCTGTCTGTTCATAGTATATAGTGGTAGCTGGTGGTATCATTGTCCTTGTGCCTGTTCCTCTCGGAGTTCACATTTCCACAGTTATGCAGGTAATACATTTTTATTGATCTTCTAGAGGGATCTGGTTGGGTCAGAGTGAATCCACACAGAGTAATATATACTTATGTACAGTCTATGCTGACACTACCCAAAAGAGAATTTCAAAAAACTTTTCTGCTAAGACCAGTTATTGCAGATCTTGTACTCTGATCTACTCATTCAAAATAGATGTGTTGTCAGTTTGTAAGTGCTTTGGTTACACTTTTTTTACACATCATTACTGAGGGTTGAGTAAATGGATGCATTTTGTAAACACTCACTTGAGCAACAGCAATCTAGAAGTGCTATATTTGCTTATTATCATCTTTTGAATGATCTTGGAATACATAAATGATTGATACATTAGCTATTTCAACAAGTATTAAACACAAATAGTAATTTGTTCTTATTTACTGTACACACAGGTATGATTAGTTGGGATGTTTGAAATCAAAATCTATCTTAAATCTTTAATCTATAGTGTTTTTTAGGTAGAAAGGTAAAAAAAATACTTGATATTTACACTGGCATAAGGAAATGGGTTAGGTATACTCTATAAGAACTCTTAGAAAAGAAACTGCAGAGAGAGAAAAAGAGAGCGAGCATACGAGAGAAAGAGAGAGAGAGAGAGAGAGAGAGAGAGAGAGAGAGAGAGAGAGAGAGAGAGAGAAGTGGGAGTGGGAGTGGGAGTGGGAGGTGGTTAGAGAAAGGCAGTGGCGAAAGATTCACAGAGAAAAAGATATAGAGTAATGATTCCACATAATCAATTTGAGGATTTTCAATGGTCCATTAGTATCCACACACACACACACACACACACACACACACACACACACACACACACACACACACACACACACAGATGCAGACACTGCTCTATTCTGTGCATTGGGGGAAGTAGCATTAAGAAAGGCTTGCAAGCTCTCTACAAAGATGCAGAATTGGGTGGGGGACTAGCATGGAACAGACTGATTGCACAGATGGCATGGTCCATTCCCAGCACCAATTAATCCCCAGCTAAATGTGACACATCTTAACCTGCAGTGGGTCCCATTCAGCACTCTACAGCAAAACCCATATGGCAAGGAGACACTTTCAGGCAGCAATTTGGACCTGGCAGTGAACCAGCATCTGTAGGCTTCCCCCCTCCTACTACTAGACATGTTTGTTCTACACATCTAGTCAGCACATGTCAGGACTGTCCTCTTGCCTTAAAGAGGGCCAGTCCTGATATCACCTTGTCTTACATTCAAAAACGAGGTATGAAGCTAGAGAGAATAGACGCTTCACTGCTGTGCTGACTGATTGCATTGTTTTGTACATACTCTAGTTCAGAAACGGGTTTAGGTATTATCCATATAATATAGCTAATTTATTATCCATATGTTTTTATATACATGTATATAAGTGTATGCATTCTAATTTGTGTGTTGCAGCCTTGAATTATTCTTTGTATTCAATCAATAGTTAATGTTAGGGGTGTAACAGTACACAAAATTCATGGTTTAGTATGTACCTCACTTTTTAACTCACACTTCGGTACAATTCCAGTACAGTGCAGAAATGAAAAACATAAAATTGCTTGTTGTTTTCTTATTAACACAGTTTATTATTATTATCAGTTGCAAACATCAACAGTTTGCATTTTTTAAACAGTTTTATATAAAATGGCTGCTTGGTTAAATAATATATAAAATAATATTTTATAATATTTTATAAAAAATAAATAAATGAAATGAATGCAATACGGTTTTATTAATTAACCTGGCACAAATTAAATTGAAATAAATAAAAATAAATAAACAGAAAAATATAATTCAATAATTTACATTTGTTAAATCCCATACAGATGTCTAATACAGATGTGTATGTAAGTTTGTGTGTGTGTGTGTGTGTGTGTGTGTGTGTGTGTGTGTGTGTGTGTGTGTGTGATTTACATTTAATATTTAATTTTCTAAAGGTATGTTCTACTTATTTCAGCATACTTTAGTCTTCACTCCATTCATCCTTCATTCATTCACTCCCTCAATATGTGGAATTGTCAGGATTTTCTCCTTTTAAGAGAAATACTTGAAGCTGGAAATAAAACGTTTTAGCATTTTCATGCAAGAGCAAAACAAATCTTATTTTCATTACGAAGTTATTAGCCACAGTGGCACCGCCCTAACTCTAGTTTATTTTCTTTATACCCCCTGGCATTTTTGTATACTGTATGTTTCCATACATTTTAATAATAAAATAATGCACTGAAAATGCGAGGTGGAGACTAAACAAACGTACAGTCTGCCACTTAATACATTCCTGAGGGAACTCAGATTTAAACTGTCTATGTTCTGCATGTAAAAGGAATTGCATTCGTAAAAGCCCTTTACCAAACTTTTGGTATGAATACGTGTACCGTTACACCCATTATATCCCTTATCAATTCTGCAGTAGTTGCCCAATCATCCAGCACCTCTTCACCACCACCGAGCCCCTGTCTGACCCCTTCCCTGAATCTCACACTACAGTCTTTCTCCTACAGTTTCTACCATCTTATTATTTTTCTCTTTTCATCCACGCCATGATAGAACAGTTTAAACCCAGCTCCAGTGTTCCTGGCCTTACTCAATTTCCACTTGGTCTCCTAAACACACAACATATCTACCTTTCTCCTCTCCATTATATCAGCTACCTCTCTCTCTCTTTACCAGTCATAGTACCAACATTTGAAGTACCAACCCTAACCTCCACTCTCCTACACTTCTCCTTTTCCTGCCGTCTCTGTAGACATCTTTCTCCTCTCCCTCTCCTTTTTCGGCCAACAGTAGCTCAATTTCCACCTCGACCAATCTGGTATGAAATTGTGATCCACATATATTTGATTTGGCACATGTTTTACGCTGGATGCCCTTCCTAGCGCAACCCTCCCCATTTATCCGGGTTTGGGACCGGCACTAAGAGTGCACTGGCTTGTGCAACCCTATTGGCTTGGTATTTTATATATAACAACACAAAAAACAAAGAAGAAAAGTCAAACTTGATAAGATTTCACACAGACCTCAAAAATGGACTACACAAAATTGTTGACAACCAGATAAAATGGAGAAAAATTTAAACATTTGTGTTGTGTGTCACACTGAGCTGTCTGTGGATTTGAGAGAAGAAATTGAGGCAAAACATGGACAATCTTAAGGCTACAAATTCAAAATCTTTATGTTTCTGTGTCCACTGTGTACAATATCATCAAGAGGTTTACAGCCCATTGCATTGTAGATAACCTACCTGGACGTGGATGGAAAAGCAAAATGAATGAAAAAATTACAATGAAGGATTGTTCAAATGGTGGATAAATAACCCTGATTAACTTCCAAACAAATTCAAGCTCATCTGCAGACACACGGTGCAACAGTTTCAGCTTGCTCTATCCAATGCCATCTGAATGAAAAAGGACGCTACGGTAGGAGACCCAGGAGGACATCACTGCTGACGCAAAGGCATAAAAAAACAAGACTGGAGTTTGCCAAAACTTATGTGACAAAACCACAATCTATTTGGGAGAACATACTGTGGACAGACAAAAGTAGAGCTTTTTGGTAAAGGACATCATGGCACTTTTTACAGAAAAAGAAATGAGGCCACACATGGTGGAGGTTTAAAGATGTTTTGTGGTTGCTTTGCTGCTTCTGTGACTGGATGGCTTGACAGTGTGAACAGTATCATGAAATCTGTTGATTACCAAGAATTTAGGGGTTCAACGTAGTGACCAGTGTCAGAAACTCATTCATGGTTATGGTGCCAATAATTTTGTCCAGTGCATTTTGTGGGTTCTGTGTGAAATTGTATCAGATTTGACTTTTCTGATCTGTTTTTTTAAGAACAGGGAACTTGGTACAACTGATCCCAGAAACAAACTACAGATGTAGACCACAATATATTTTCAAGACGTATTGAAGATTATAACGGCACCAAAGTGGGTAAGAAAGTATTGCTTATTGCCCATATACTGTATTGAATTTATACTGAATATTTTTGAGCATTCTGTAGTATAGTGTGACAAATAATTCTGTAGTGCAGTGAGCTTTACTGTACTGGCAAGTGTATCGCCAAGTCTAATTGTGTAGATCTATTGTGTGCATTGTCTTGCATGAATAAAAGCAGTGTTGTGCATTTACATTAATTTACAAAAAATAACTTTAAACTAAACCCAAGCCTTCAAACTTGTGTAAATCACTTCCTGCATTGGTTAGTTATTTTGGTACATTGAACTACATTTTATTTTGCAGATTTCTTATACATAATAGTTATTACACTGTTGTCATGGTATAGTTTTTTACTGTTCACCCATATTTTAGTCAGCGTAAAGCATCATTTGTGAATTTTTTTATGGAAATTTGTTTCTGCCATGGACAAGAAAATAAAATTCAGATTTGCCTTGTAATTGCAAATTTTAATCTTGCAATTACTTGTTACTATCATGCAATAGTTTTTTTCTGTTTCCAATAATCAAACCACAAAAAAACCATGCACACAGGATTCAGCAGTGTGTAAACAAGAAATATAACATACGTAAATGTTTCTATTCTGGGAACTGTTCACTGAAGGACAATGTCTCTGGCTTAAAGGAGATTACTTGCAATTATCCAATATTAACTTGTAATTGCAGGACAAAAACCATTGCTTTATATAAACTCACAATTTGTATTATAATTGTTATTCTATTTACACTGTAGAACATGACCTGCTGGGATATGATCAGCTGCCATTTATCTATTTATTTTGAATCATTCTACTTTTGTTTGAGACACAAAATTGTGTGTGTGTGTGTGTGTGTGTGTGTGTGTGTGTGTGTGTGTGTGTGTGTGTGTGTGTGTGTGTGTGTGCCTGCGTTCAGAATAAAATCAGAGCAAGTAAGAGAAGGAAACATTCCTCCCAGAGTTCCAGCAGTAAATATAATGGCCAATAAGTCTGTGGACATACATATAGTGTCCTCCTTGACCTACTTCGAGGTCAATTGAAAATAAATGAGCATTGCTTGATTGATTCTTGGAATGCATTACTTTCCTTGTGGACTACACTCTGCCATCACATTATAAGTTTGTCACTGTTTTCATATTTAATTTGGCAACTCTGGGCAATGTAAGACGTTCAATAAAACTCTTAAGAAACTGCAGTGTTGCAATAATACATTCCTAATGTAAAGCATTACCAAAGATAATTAATGCTATATCCTTCTACACACTGCCTCACAGCACTGTCACCTACGTGCTTGTACTTCTTCTGCTTGTCCTTGGCTTGAGTTTAAGATTGGTAGAGCTGCTGAAAGGAGATGGAAGAAAACCAAAAAGCACTGATTTATATACATATTAGACACTGTGGGCTAAGTTTGCCTCTTCCACAGACTCCAAATCTGTTTTCCCCCAGACAAAAGTTCAGTCTACAGTCAACAAACCATCTGAACTCTTTCTTCGGCATTACCACCATACCATCTGCTCTCTCAGCAGAGGACTGCGCAACCACTTTATAAAGCAGCTACAATACACAAGGTATTGTACGCAAAAAATAATTACAAGCTGTACCTACATCAGTGCTCTCTGTGTGCACTGTACACCTGGTTCAACTAATTAGCCAGCTGTCAAACCCTTCACAAAAATTACGTGTGTTAGTGGAGGGAAACAAATTGCACAGAGGCCTAAATACTACATATGAAAAACAATGCACTGTCAGTATCCCTAGCGTAAGATTTGCCACTTTGGTCTGTGTCAGAGATGAGGGAGAATGTATAAGGTGTCTAAGAAAGAAAAAAAGCACAGTCATTGAATTCAGCATAAGAAAAGTACATTGGGAGATACACTGAAGATGAATGAGTTTAGAGTATTTTTTCCTGACATCAGTCTCGCTACAGCATTGACCATTGATTTCTGGGGCTCAACACAATGATTTTCTTGATTCAACACACCAATTTAGTAGTTGCTTTAGCACATAACCAAACTGTGCTGGACTCCAGACCCTTACAAGTGAAATTCTGCAGTAACATCATAAGATGGTTTTACTTTCCCAGAACATTTGATACAGTGAACAATTAGATCCTGTGACCAGCGCCATCACATTGGGTATCTCACCAACAGAGTGAATCTCTTATCTACACAATCTTTTGATAGTTTAGTGAAAAAAGCTCTGCCTTGTTTTCCTATTATCTATAATAGGCATCTATAACAAACCACTGCTTCAATTCTAAACTTTCTCCTGCTTTTACACTAGGCACTGATTCTAATATCACCTTGAACAGCTGGTATATTGACAATTTACAGTTTTATCTATGCATGTACTAAAAGCTTTGGGCCATATTAAAAGTTGGTGACCTAAGTTCAAAATATTCATTAATATTTATGCAGGGAATAATCCATATCTGTACAGTCAGCGTATGCAGGCGCTTAAATTGATTTTTCTGGATGCCACATTGATACGATCAAAATGACCCCCTTGTAGTATATGCAATGGCAGATTTTTCCTAAATCAAGACTAAATAAATCTGAGATTCCCAGCTAGTGTTCATACAAACACCTGGTTTCAATAATACACACATGCAATAAAGACTCTGGACACTTACCAAATGCAAAGAATGCTCAGTGTATTCTTATCTGAAATACCAAGTATAGCTCTGTTCCTGATGTGAAAGGGAAAGTTTATAGGACTGTGGTGAGATCTGAGATGTTGTATGGTTCAGAGACAGTAAAATTGAGTAAAAGACAGGAGGTGGAGCTGGAGGTATCAGAGCTGAAAATGTTGAGGTTTTCGTTGGGATTGACGATGATGGACAGGATTAAAAACGAGTTTATTAGAGTTACAGCACACATAGGACATTTTGGAGACAAGGTGAGGGAGGCGAGATTGAGATGGTTTGGACATGTACAGAGGAGGGACATGGGGTATATCAGTAGGAGAATGCTAAGGATGGAGCCACCAGAAAGGCGGAAAAGAGGAAGGCCAAGGAGGAGGTTTATGGATGTGGCGAGGGAAGACATGCAGGTAGTTGGTGTGAAAGAGGCAAATGTAGAGGACAGGGGGTGTGGAGACAGATGATCCGCTGTAACGACCCCTAATGGGAGAAGCCAAAAGAAGAAGAAGAAGAAGATCTCTGTTCCTGATATTCTGGTTGACTCACATTCAGTGTTCTTTTTACTATTTCTGGGGTTTTCCTATTTTTAATCTTCTTTAATTGCCTGACCCCTACCTATAATTTTGAACCCCAATCTTGTCTTACAATTTGTTATTGTCTGCCAGGTTCATGAATTAAGCCTTTAACCTGCAGCTGTAGCCATCTTTGCTACCTGACACGTCTTTAAACACATGCACTTTTGTCTAGCTGAAAAAAAAAAATAGGATATTGAGATCGTGGACTGTGAAGTGTTTTTTTTGTTGGCAATGAAACAATTTAGACGTAAACAAATTCAAACTATTTGAACAAATTTAATTCCTTCTTTATTTGGACCCAGAAACATTATTTTCACACTGGATTTCTAGTATCTTTATTGCCTAATGAGTATTTTTGTATAGGTATTGTTTATGTACCTGTTATTGGTATATGACTTGTTTAAAATAATATTTGCTCACGGAAGATGTAATGAGGGATAAAGTGACCAGAGTTGAACTATACTTTTTACTAAACAGATATATAGAGGTATAGGGGTTTGCATTTCATTATACTGAGTAAAGGCACACTCTTTGAAACTGTATATTACTTGAAACATGGACATAGATCATATGATACAGCATAAAGAAAATCTAGGAGTAAAAGAAATCGCTGAGAATCCTTCACATTTTCATTACATATTACACTGATTGGTGCTGACAGAAGAGTGTGCCTTCTACATATTAGGACTGATTTTATTTCATGTAATCCCATTGTTTTCAAATTGTCTCCCCTTCATTAAGAACCAAAGTAAACTACAGAGATGATGCCATAAATAAATCTAATAAGCGTGTAATATCATCTATTTTAATCTCATCTAATCATATATCATCTGAGATAATCACGTTGGAGATCACATTAACCTCTCTAATCTAATTCTGTTGTCATGGTGATTGCTAGTATATCTGCATTTTTTTTAGTCTTGGAAGCAAGTTTGTGCCAACAAGGGATTTTCATTTTTTCTTAAAAAAGTAAACTTTTTAAGTTTTTCACTCTTACTGACATTGTCGTTTTGTGGTAGTCTTTCTATGCTTGCTACATTTAGCCCAAAGCTCTGCTGTATGCCTGTGTGAAGGTCAAATTACAGATGCATCCAGTCGAGTAAAACAACTTGAAGATGTGAGGATGAAATGATTGATGAAATGGTTGCCAATGGTGCTTGTGTTAATTAGATTCAAGTAAATTGCTCCATAAGCAATAACGAATAAGCATATACATGCATATAAATGTAACAAAAAATACAAAATAAATACATTTAGGTAGCTAGTTAGCAGTTCAAATCAGTCACTGTAGATTTTCAAATCGACCAGCTGCAACACTTACAGTTATACAACTGAACTGGAACCATAGAGTTGCTTTCCTATGTGAAGTTTCTCTAATTAACAATTGTAGCACTGTGCACTACAGTTTTAATACAGAGGCATTCATTGTCAGGTTGCAGATCTACAGATCTGCTCCATATCCATAATCAAGTCAACGCACCAAGCGGTAATGTAGCTGACTCGAATTGGCATGCTAGTTTATTTAAAATGATGTGCATATTTGCTGACTAAAAAAATTATGGCATACATCTGCTAACAGTGCACAGTGGTTAGCAAATGTTTAAAATAAAATAACACATAAATAGAACATTTCATAAACTGCTCCCCTCTCAAATTCTCTTTTGCACACGAATGTACCAGAAAAGATGCATTCCTCCAAAACAAAAGTGCAGAACTCTTCAAGACCCTGGGCAGCTCCATGGCCACAGTTTTGGCTGAAGGCCTTCGAGGATGTGGAGCTGTACCCTCTGCCATTGCCTCAGCATCTCATCAAGAGCAGATGGCAGAGCTGCTATAATACATTCCCATCCAGACCAACTTTATCAAACAGAATATCTAATTTGCTGGAGATAAGATTCAGGATTATGTGATGCTCTGGACCAAGCCCTGAGGAGGTGAATGTGATGGACTCATGTAGAGCAGACTTCCTGGGTTCTGTCATAGATGAAAAAGAAATTCACATTCACATGCAGAGGAGTTTGTGCAGGCCACTGTGTATGCCCTTCCTTTTGCTAATATATCTGATGTTATCTATTTTCCTGAATGTTTGATTAACAGGCTTTGGTCTATCGTGAAAACTCAAAGGAAATGTCACCTTGAACAGGAATGAAGATATGAGTGAGAACTGCATAGACCTGTGCTAATATGTTGATTATAGACAGCAAAATTGCTGCTGTCTTATACAGACTTTTGAGGAAGGCAGTGTTTTTCTTCATCTCTTTTACCCAGTAAGAAATTTCCTCTTTACTGTTGAAAATAATTAAAGTTTCAATGAGATGTATTTAATGCTTCTTGGGAAAGAATATGGAAATGCAATAAAATTTGCATAATTGTGCATCAATTAAACATTCGGCAGTTCTTAATGAGTTAATCAGACTTCCCCCTTTGACAGATACTATCCATTTGCTGAGGAACTAAAACTGCTTTGCAACGCGGTGTTGCTCATGTGCAAAGTTTACACAGGAGTGATGGAGTAGAGACTTCAGTCATAAACAAAGACTCAAGAGAAATCATTAGCTCTCCACATGTCACATTTTTGCATCTGCATAAGCATTCATTATAACTGTTATGATGTCCCATCCATAAGTATTAAATTTACACAAATTTCAACAATTTTTATTAGTGACAACCTACATCAAAAACCCACAAAACCAGATTGTTTAATATGACTCTATATGTAGAATTGATTTTGTTTGGAAAACCTCATTTTCCCTTTTGTTGACAAACAAACATCTTAGGCAAAGGTTGTTGGATTAGCCCCACAAAAGGCTGGCTGGCACGAGAGTGAGATTAAGTGCTAAAAAGATTTAGTGACATGCAAGTACTCAATTATGTATAGGCAACAAAATATGCACACCCCACTCAGAGTTCACTGTGAAAAGCTGTACACCATTTGTCGCCGCTGGCTGCCATCTTTATTCAGAGCCCTGTGAGACAGGTCCAGAGTTGTAATTACAATCATACCTTTTCCACCAGAGCCCTGTTCCTCACCATAGCTGCCTTCATATATCCTTGTTTGAAACATTGTTCATTAAATGCTACTACTCCAGGTACCCATGAGCCTTTGAAAGGGCCTTACTGGGAGTCATCAAATGGAAACACATGGATAATGACGCTGTCAGATGTGAGGGGAGTAATAATCAGAGTCTTGCCCTCACACGTGACTCTGCCAAACGCCACTCACTGGAAGTCAGGAGAGAAGTTTACATTGCTCTGGCAAAAGCAGCCATTTACTTTAATGAAGTCTTGAGCTTAAATTAGGTGTCATTTGAGAGCAAAATTATCAGAGGTGAATGCGTGATCAAATAAATGGCAATTTGCACTTTTTTTTGACAGGTTCGTATGGCCTTGATATTTCTTAATTATTACCCTAAAAAATGTCAAAAATTGTCAAAATTCTTAATAAAATCTAGTATTCTTAGTGAAATAAAAACAGGTAGAAGAATCTGTTTGAGAACAAACAGATTCTTAAATAGACTGCAAACTTTTTCACAGTAGGAAAAGTTGTACTTTGCTGTGTTAGTTTTTTCTAACACACCTAATACTTCTCTGGGTGTTTTTTTTTTTTGCTTATCTGTCCCAGCAAACTCTCAAATATTACTAAGTTATCTCTCAGCATCTCTTCAAATCAGAGGAGGAATGGAATGAATCTGTGTTGACTCTCTGAGGGCCTGTGTTATTGTTTGTGTGGAATTAGAGCCTGTGGGCCATATGTTATAACAGGATACAAATGAAAAGTTGATGGTCATCTTGGGTGACCAAGGTTTATCTTTCTTATAAGGTGTATAAATGTGTATGTGTGTGTGTGTGTGTTTGTGTTTGTGTGTGTTTGTGTGTGTGTGTATGTGTGTATTCGCACATATCTGGAAATGATGATGAGAATCCCAGCCTGGAGTCTCTTCCTGAAGCGTGAGATTAAGTGCTTGTGTGATTAGTCCCCTCTGTAATTGCTGCCAAACCATCACTCATTCTTATTCCCAGCACCTCTAATCTGTCTGACACCTGCCAATATTCCATCACCACATCTAGAATCTGCCTCCACAAATCCCAGTCTGCTCATTGAGATTTTTTTTTTTTATTTCATCTCCTCAGCATATAGCTGACTCCTTCAGGCCTGATGACAGAAATAAAAGTGTTGTTGATTGTTTCACTATATCATTGCACTCAATGACTGGTTCTTGGCTCTTTTTTTACCGGGCAATATAACTTTAGGATTTCAGTCTGAGCTTGCCTGACTTGTGCACTGCCATGATTTGATGCATGCAAAAAGGAGACTAGGCTCAAATTACTTTTAAAATGGAGACCTTCAGTAGCAGACCACTTTAAGAAAAAAAAATCTGCAATAATCACAATAAATTCACAGTTAGGGTAGCAGGTGGCTGAGTGGTGAACTCCTAATTCTTTTCTTTGCCTCTATCAAGTGTGTTCGCTGATTAGAAGGCGACTTCACCAAATCATGCAAATTCATTATCAGGGATATTGAAACATATGAAACCTCAACATATTATATGAACTTGAAATAAAATAACTTATTTTTGGCTTGTATAAGAATACAGTACAGTATAAAGCTTTTGGGCTCCTGATCATTTGTTTGTTCACTTGTAAAAGAACCAGACATAAAAGTAAATAAAACAAAACATATATGCACCAAAAGAATATATAGCCATTCAGATTATTCGTTGCATAGTGAACACCTTTCATCATTATCTGGCCTCGGTTCATTATCTCCCACTACAGAGGCTAGGAATCTCCCCACAGTCCCCTGTCTATTTATGCTTGAGACCAATTTGTCCCACTGCCTCTGTTTAGTATTTGCATTGACACCCAGGATCTGATGTGTACAAGCAATTATGACAGGTTTCCTATTGAACTGTAAACGAGTGATGTCTGCCTCTGAACTACAGCTTTATCCAATTATGGCCTCAAATTTCTACTTGGCTCTGTTCTGTTCATTATCTGCCGCTGAGAATGATGAATTCTGATGGATAGACTTTTAAGAAAATAGATTCATTTCATGATTATTTCTCTGTCAAGGTTTCAAATGGGCACTGTTTGGCCTGCATTCTAATGCTGTGTATCCACCCTTTGAAATGCTGTCCTGTAGGAGACATTCTACAGCACCAACTTTAATGGGTGTAATGGATTTTTACTTTGTGTTTAATAATTTCATTAGCATGGAATTAGAGGCACTATACATTTATTTTCCTTTAGTCTTTACTGAATGTTTTTAAACATTTACTGTCTTTAATCTGAATCTATGAATTATTGAACTTATATGAATTATATATACTGATGTATATATACAGTATATATTACATACATGTATGTGAAGTGTATTCATTTAAAGTATTTTTTTAATTGGCTTTTGTAAGTAGTCCATAAATCACATTAGCAAGATAAAGACAGATTAGATACTCATTATGTGCAGCTCACTTTCTAAAACAGTGCCCTATCTAGAAAATAGATAGTGAAATTATTTGGGGGTCTGATATTTTTTGATGATGACATCCTAGAAAGCTAAAGACTAACTAATAGACTGTGTGCAGTGTAATGCACTGTAAAATTAACTTTGTCATACACAAAAAGAAAACAATGCTCAATTATGACAATTTCAGATTTGTTTATATTGTAAAGTGTTCTTTTTTTTTTAGCATAACACTGACCAAGTAATTGCATGGTCTTCTGTGTGATCACAGAATTGTATATTTTTAGGTTCTCTATTGTTGTTGTTTTTGTTGTTGTTGTTGTTGTTGTTGTTGTTGTTGTTGTTTTCATTGTTGTAGTAATGTCCTCATTTAATGTATTTGAGGGAAAACATTTAAAAGTGCTATGTGAGGGGTTACTTGTTCAGTCCGGTCAAAGCAGATGAATAGGAATGAATTTGTGCAAATTATTTTCTCCATTGACTGGGAGAAATTTGCCAGTGTGCAATTTATTTTCACTTGCACAAAACATTTGCATGAACCGTATGTAAATTTGTTTTCAGTTTTGTAAGTGTAAGAATTCAATTCAGCCTTTCACTGGTACATCAAGCATTTTTATCTCCCTGTGTAGTTGGATAAAACCAACAGGATAATAGAGACACAACCTATGTTGTAAAGGTTTTTGCATTGACTCATTTTGAATACTTCTAGCCCGGGCAGGCGGAGGACATTGATTGGCCTGCTTGGGCAGTGGGATTAGATTTCCAGATAGGTGATGTTAAGAAGGTGTAGACTGACAGGATTGACCGAGACCTCTTGTTTTTGTCGCTACACCAAATGACAGAATCTTAATACAAGTGTGGACTCAAAGGTGGAAAATAGGATTTGTCAATGCAGTAGCTAGATAGGTAATCCTGCACTTGCAGAAAACATATTGGTGCATTGATAAGCCAGACATTTCAACACCATATGCTTAATGAAGCATTCTTGGAAGACTTTATTTAGTTACACTGATAAAAATCCCCTTATGATTTAATGAAAGCGTTCTCTTTTTATTTCTCTGTTTTTTTCCCTCTAACTTGGCTCTAGATTTCCTTGGCTGTACATCTGTTTTAGGACATATCAAAGTTCAACTAACAAATTATACATTATGGCCATGTTTAATTATTCATGTTCAGATATGTATGGTCAGTAAATTTTATCCTTGCAGTTAGATGGATTTTATCCAGGCAATTAAATAGTTATCCTAAATTTAGCTAGCAGAATCCACAATCCACCCACATCATTTTTTTTTTTTTTTTAGCTAATTGCTTTCTCTAGGTAGGACCTAAGCCTCACAAGCCAATGTCATCACCAGTCAGGCTTAGATTTCCCCAGATCCAATTTATCAGGTCTCCCCATTTCTCCCAGCTTTATTAAAATGTCTATGATCTATCTGGTTGGACACAAAGTGTCACTCTGTGAAGAAAGTCCTGGACCTAAGCTGTAAATTAAAATTCTTGATGTCAGATCAAAACCAATGAAGCCTAGAATCACACTTCTACACTGAATCCCAGAGAATGGATATGATATGGGACCATAGAGGGAGACATAGCATAGGTTTTGAACTGAGACTGAGTCATATTACACTCCTTTGTGATATTACAGTATACAGTAAAAAAAAAAAAATTCAGATGATATTTGAATAAGGTAAATTTTGTTTACTGTTCTAAAGCATAGAAATGCAGCCTATGATGGTAAGCTCTTTCATTATTTTCCTTACCCAGAATGACATTTAAACTCATTGACTGTCCCTATATGCAGCACGCACAGAGATAGCAGCCCTGTCACAGCCTGTCTGGGCCACACAGAGATGGGAGTGGAGCTGTGTAACCAGACTCATTCAGAGGAAAGCAGTGCTTTTCCTTTCACTTTGACAACCCACAGCTCCATTATAGGAAAAAGAAAGGTGGAAGAGGAAAAAAAACACTGTTCTCCTTCTCTTTTTCAGTATCTCCTTGTGGCAGCCTCTTCCATATCTCTCCTAATCTATACAGACCAAACGCATGCTCTCATCCTGCCTGAACTCCGCTGTATGTCAGGCTTCAACGGGGACTCAGTAGGCATGCTGCAGTCTTCCTTCTTTCTTGTCAGACCACCATGGCATTTAGCAGGTAGTAGAGTTTGAGTCTAGCCTCAGGGGGAAAATCTCTCAATGATGGCTAGCTGAGAGGGGCATTGTCAAGTCTATTAATCATAAAGTAATATATTCACTTCAGGTCTGGTTGTGAAAGAGGGTTAGCCTGCAACCAGTTTGAAAAGGAGACAAGCAAAGAAACAAGTGAATAGGTCAAACTGCCCTTTAGTTCAGGAAACTCCTGCAGGAACAGGCTGAGTGGAAGTATGGAAGTGCACAGGGAAATACTGCAGGCTGGAGAACCAAGCTGCTGTGATTGCAAAAATCTCCCAGGCTGTTTCCTACCTGCTCAACATGCCAAAGCTTACATATGACATGGATATTATTCTGTTTGATTCAGATTCAGTTTTTTTTTCCAGAGAGGAGATGCTGTTGAAACTCACTGCACCTGTTTTAGCAATTATGTATATGTTTCTATATATAAAGGTGCTTTTAAGATCACAAACAGTTTTTACACATTCTCATGGGTTTCCTAAAAGTTCTCTGTTTTCTTTACTTAAAAATACATTTTCCCAATGAGGAAATTAGTGTGTGAATATAAGTGCACATGGTGCCCTGCAAGAGACTGGCATCTCTTCCAGGGTGTATTCCCACATACCCTGTGTTCCCTGGTCCATTGCAACTCTGACCATGATCAATGATGTATGAATGGAAGCGAAAGGACCTTTTTTCCTTATTTTTAGTAAGGCGTGCCACATTTCTCATTTAGGGGTTATAGCTTTTTTTTCTGAAACCTTTTCTTTCTTTTATGCATTTCCACAGCAAGTGGACAGATCATCAGGGACTGGTTGGTGTGGAGGGGTTTTTGGGGTGGTGAGGGCATTAGGGGAAGCCACCTGGGGGTGTAATGTGACAGTGATTGGTAGCAGTGCTCTGTCCTCAGGCTCACTCCATTTTTAGGCCCTCTCCCTAATGTTCATTGATCTGGGTGCAGATGGCACATTCTTTGTCTCTCTGGTCTGCCAAGTGTAAGCACTCCAGCAGCCTGGCAGGTAGCCTGACGCAACATGACTTTGATCCACTGCGACCTTTTAACAAATTCTCCATTTTCTCACTGGCTGGAGTGAAAATGGGGAGGCAAAGGGGAGGGGATCTATACATACGTTTTTTTTTTCCTATCCTTTTTTACATTCTCCAATAGTTTGTTGGACCTAGAAGTAACTTAATGTAGCATTTCAGTGTCTGATGTTTATTTGAATACTTGTGTTAAACTGAATTACTTCTCTAGAAAAAATAAAAATGAATGTCTCAATACTCAAGAAGTGCAATTTTTTATGAAATATTACAGTCTAATTATAACTTTCACTGTGATGGTTAGGCCTCCAATGCAGATAAATAAATAAAACCTAGAAGCTTTATGTGAGTAATTATATGCTTTATTTGTAATATATTTCTTTTTTATATTAATATTTTTATATTTATTTGATTTCATTATTTATACACAAGATTCTTTATATCAGTATGAATGCAACATATAAACTGAAACTTTTTAACTTGCAGTAGTTATGTATTTGTTCTTGTTTTGGTGACCTAGCTGAGAAACTGTGAGTTAGATGAGTTAAAGAGATATCATACATTGAGTGACCTCTCAGTTGCTCTGTAGTGTTTGCTCAGTGATTGGCTCCCATCTAAGGTCATTTCTGATCTGCACTGTTCATATTTCATTGAAATGATAATCTGACTTGAATAAACACATTAGGCCTACATTATTAATTCCAATTTCCCCATGATTCTGTTTGCTCGACCTGGTTCGTGACGGGGTCAAAAAACTTGGTCACTGAGCCCAGGTGTAAACCAAGCCATGCCAGTCTTTGTCTCCTGAGGAAATTGAGGCCCAGGGAAGGTTAAATGCAAACTGTTTCTCTTCCTTGCTGCTTGTGTTGATTCAGGACCCTGTGATATTTGCCATGCCAGTATGAGTGCCTCGGTATGACAGCTATGATAGTGCTTAAAAGGTCTGCACACAGTCCTGGAATAAAACCCTCACAATTAATTTGTGGGAGAGTTTTGCTCATGTCCCCTAGTTCCCTATCTACCCCGCCTTTGCCCACCCGCTTTGGGTCTAATGTCACGCAGTGGGACTCTCGATGCAGTGCCAGCCAGGGAGGGCAGTGCACAGTCTCCTGCTGCTCTCTAGACAAATATATCTTCCTCAACATGATTGCACATGATAGCTCGGAAGCACCCACAACTCACAGCAAAAATTATTTTTTATATTGGAGACATGGACCAATGTTAAGACAGCACCCTAAAAAGGTTGGGTATGCTTTGCATGTCGAGTTTCCAGTAAGATTCCAGTTCCATTTATTTTTTTGCAGCAAAAGAAACAATACACAACAGAGTATTTCCCATCAAAAAAACTGAATGGGTTCATAATTTGTCAAAGCCATCTCCTTGTTCAGGAACAGTGACTCCCATGTGAAAAATTTCTTGGCACTTTGAAGCGGAATGATGCATTTTGCACAGTGCGTTTGAGAGGTAATAATGATATTAGATGACATTGTGGGCGGGGGAGGGGAAGTGGTCTATTTCTGCATGTGGGATGGACATGGCCTGTCATTTCCTATTTTCTGGGCAATTGACAAACATGTTCTAATGGCTGTGGTTCTATTTCAGGTTGGGGTTGTGAGAAGTGACTGTGTCTGAAGGAGAAAGATAAGAGAAGGAGCAGCACTTCTCTGAAGCTTTCTAACTGAAACCTGTGATGTGGAACAGTGGGAGCATTTCTGAGAAGAGACAGGAAAGGTGCAAATAACTGAGCCAATCATCAACATGTTTCAGTGCTCTCTAATGTGAACATGCAGGAGGTGGTTATAAATAATATTAAGATGTGTTGATGTTTGCCAGAGTAGAGAACAGCTCTGTTTATTTGACAACAAAAATATGTAATCTCTGTCATTTCTGATGATTATTGAACAGACTTTATCTGATTGTACAGTGTGTGTGTGTGTGTGTGTGTGTGTGTGTGTGTGTGTGTGTGTGTGTGTGTGTGTGTGTGTGTGTGTGTGTGTGTATAAATGTACTATTCTTGGTTGACAAGAGTAAAACCCAATGTGGTCTTCTCTTGTAGTTTATTCACCTCACTGTTTTATGTTTGATATGTATATGTATAAACATCTTCAAAGTTAATGGGCAAGCGTAAAAATTGAGTGAGTTTGACAAAGGCCAAATTGTAATTGCTAGATGACTGATTCAGAGCATCTCCAAAACTACAGCTCTTGTGGGATGTTCCTGGTCTGCAGTAGTCAGTATCTATCAAAGTGGTCCATGGAAGGAACAGTGCTGAACCAGTGACAGGGTCATTGCCGGCCAAAGCTCATTGATGCACGTGGGGAGCGAAGGCTGGTCCGTGTTGTCCAATCCAACAGATGAGCTCCTGTCTCCAATGATACCCCACCTTGTCTCCAAAACGTCCTACATGCGCTGTCGCTCTCATTTCTTATCCTGTCCATCCTCATCACTCCCAACGAAAACCTCAACATCATCAGCTCTGCTACCTCCAGCTCCACCTCCTGTCTTTTATTCAATGCCACTGTCTCTTAACCATACAACATCTCAGGTCTCACCATAGTCCTATAAACTTTCCCTTTCACTCTTGGAGATACCTTTCTATCACAAATCACTCCTGCTATCACTCTTCTCCACCCACTCCACCCTGCCTGCACCTCACTTCTCTAACATACTCTCCATTACTTTGCACTGTTGACCACAGGTACCTGAACTCCTCCACCTTCTCCACCTCTTCTCCCTGCAACCGCACCACTCCACTGCCCTCCCTCTTATTCACACACATGTACTCTGTCTTACTCCTACTGACTTTCATTCCCCTTCTCTCCAGCACATACCTCCACTTCTCCAGGCTCTTTTCAACCTGCTCCCTACTCTTACCACAAATCACAATATTATCCGCAAACATCATAGTCCACGGAGACTCCTGTCTGACCTCGTCCGTCAACCTGTTTATCACCACTGCAAACAGGAAAGGGCTCAGAGCCGATCCCTGATGCAGTCCAACCTCCACCTTGAACCAGTCTGTCATTCTTAATGCACACTTCACTGCTGTCACACTGTCCTCATACATGTCCTGCACCACCCTCACATACTTCTCTGACACACCTGACTTCCTTATACAATACCACAACTCCTCTCTTGGCACCCTGTTCACTTTCTTTAAAAAAACACACAATGCAACTCTTTCTAACCTTCTCTATTCTTCTCTATCAAATACTCAAAGCAAGGAATCCAAACTCAATCTTCAAAATATAAATATTTGTGTGTGTATATATATATATATATATACATATATACATAATATATACATATATATATATTCATATTGTGTGTGCGTGTGTGTGTGTGTGTGTGTGTGTGTATTTTCCCTGGTTACTATAGATTAATTAGTACCTAATTTAGAAATTAGAATTTTTTAATCTGTTTAATCTGTAGCCCAACCAATATTACTATGCAGGCCAGATTTTCTACCCTATGCAATCACCTGTTTTCATTCCAACTTCTGCCCATTTGGTTTAGTATTCTGAAAATATTCTACTCCCATTGTGCGAGAAAAGCATGGTGTGTGTCTGTGTGCCACAGGTGTTTTTGATGATTTCTATGTCACTCTGCTAAAACCTATGTGGAAAGGAAAAGGTGTGCAAGTGCCTGGAGACAAATGATGCAGGGTGAGGAGCTCTCCCCATATTTAGCCTGAAAAACAACCTGGAGCACAGACATTTTCTCTCATTAAGCAGTGATTTACTCCTAGTGTGAGTGTCTCAACCCAGAGCTAACCTTATCAGAGCCATCACCACTTCCCGTGCTACATGTCTTGGCCAGCTTCGAAAGCACATTCTGCATGCACTGTGTCAAGGGCGCTCCTATTAGGAGCTAACCTGGTGTTGTGCTGCTGCTGTGCCTTTTTCTCATTGAGGATTATTCAGAGAGGTGAGAGAGTTAGTCTAGTGCTAGGCTTAATTTAAAGCAGCAGTCAAACACAGGTCAAATGTTGTAATGAGTGGGTCAGATGGCAGCCAGTTTAAGTGACCTGCTCATTTTAATTCCTAAGAATGAGGTTATTTGCATGAAGCAATGGTTATTTGCCAAGAATCAATGTAGGTCTGGGGGCTAAAGTAAAAAAAAAAGTGGTAATGAGATAATTAATCTGAAAGGGTAATTAATTTTTTTAATCCTGTGCCACAGTTTCCCCATACATATTAATTATTTAGCTGAATTATAAAGTCTTGCTTATGATAATGACTGTATATTATTTTATTGAATGGTTTTAAAATAGCACATACCAGAAATCTACCTGGATTGCTTATTTATGTTTTTCATTTAGTGTAGGACGATTTAATATTATGTGATAATATTCAATGCCAAATAGACAAAACGCCAAATATAGGATACTATAAATTATTTAATCTTAAAAATAAAATATAAAATGTGAGGCCTTGAATCATTAAATATGTCTGTCTCTCAAAATGCAAAAGATTTACATTATTGAAACTAAGTTGAATAATTAATTTTTGACAAAGAATAAGCTAGAATTTCTAATTAACTATTTTTTAGTCTGGACAGCACCTTGCACATTCTCCTTGCACATTCTCCTTGTACCCGTGGCTAAAAACTCCTCCCCTTATTCATCCCTGTCTCTCTGAATTTATTTTACAATTTTTTTTTTTTTGGTGTCTGCCCATAATCCCACAGCCTCCATTATTGTCTTAATATCAAGTACAGCAAGAGATAATGGAGAGACACGCTAATAACAGTGTGGCCTAAAGGGGGCCCTCCAGGGAAATATCTTTGATGCCAGAGGAATATTAATACCGCTGAGGTCCTTGCTCTCTGCGTCTCTCATCATCTAACATTTTTCACAACTACATAATAGCCCTAATATACATAACAAAAGCTTTGAGGAAAAAAATAGCACTTCTTTAATGGGCATCCAGGCGACAGCAGACTGCAATGTGTAAAATCCAACTGTTGAATGAAAAACAAGGAGTGAAGTCAAATTGACCTGGAATTTAATCTGTAAATGTGTATGTTGTCAATGAAATGGTTCTGGATGATAATTTTCTTTGCATCGTCTACAAATAATAGATCTATATAACTTATTCAACACTTCTTTGCATCCCTCTATGTATTTTCTTCTAAATGATTGCAATATATCAACAGAGAACATTTTAGTTATTTAACAACAACCCGACCAACCTCTGTTTTATACACAAATCCATATTTATATGCACATACAATCCACTAGTGCAAACCCAGCAGCTTCACCTCAAGGAACAACAAACTTAACTCCATAATTGTATTGTATACTAGAGTTGTTATAACTCCATAAATGAAGAGATATAAAATTATAATTGGCCTGGGGATAGTTACTGAAAAGCCAATGCATCAAGTAGGTCTGAATTCATGAGTCAGTGTTTTCTTCTCCTCAAATATGCATTGAAACCTTGAAAACCAATATGGAAAAAGAGTGATGAATAAACATTTAAAGGATAAAGAAAAATAAACAAATAAAGATATAAATACAGATTTTAAGTTTTTTTTAGTTTGCAATAAACGAATCCAAGTTTTTGGATTATAAATAGAATGCTTGAGACATTTGCCTGGCCTTATCCTAAATGTCACATTTGTGACCTCGTTGTCTTGGTTTGTATTTACACTCTAGGACTGAGAGGCCATAGGGTGTCCTCATTTTATTTTTCAAAATGATGCTGTGCACCCTTCGGCATGAACCATATTGAAACAGACTCCATGGCAGCCTCGGACCCAAAAACCTTCACGATTATTTGTAAAGTACAGTGGAAGTTGTTATGTTTGTTGAAAGCATGACAAAGTGGTTATAAACTAAACATGACATGATGATTAAAGATAATACATTTTCTCCATGAGCACTAGTCATGCAGCAGAGCACTTTCAGCTCTAAAACAGGGCTGAAACGATTCCTCGTGAAATTCGAATATAAAAAAATCTTCAAGGCAAATTATTTGCCTTAATGCTTCATTTAGTCCATGTAACTACACATGGAGAACTGCGTTTCCCCGCAGACCATAATTACTGATGCACCTCCTGCTAAACTCTGGAGCACTCCGGACAGGTAAACACAGATGCTGCAAAATGAAAAAATGGAGGAAAGGGGAGAAAACAGCAATGGGCGAGGAGAAGATTCGTATAAAAGCCTGTTTTCATCACATAAAAAAAAGTTTGCCTAATTCCAACTTTTATTCTTGCAATTCTGCGTTTTTATTTCTCCCAAATGCAACTTTATTTATCGCAATTCTGACTTTAGTTTTCATAATTCCGACTTTTTTCTCGCAATTCCGACTTTCTTCCCCTCGCCATTCCGACTTTTTTTTGCCCATTCAGCGTCACCCCCTCTGCAGTTCCAGAAAGCTTTACACATTGAAAATGAAATCGTCTACAATTAATAGAATATTGATCAAACTAATTATATCAAACTAAGCTTTCGATCCCTGGAGAGAATTCTGTTTAACAATAATTTTTCATATCTATTGTTTAATAAATACAAAATATCTAGTTGTAGCAAATTAATATGGTATAAGAGGAATAAAACACTCAAAGACATTCTTTTATTGAATAAACATCAGGGTGGTAATGCCATTTCTAATCGTCAATAATTGTCGTTAATGTCATTGTCTAATAATTAATTATTAATTTCCTATAACTGCATGACTTGTATGTGTTTTGTAATGTATATTTAACCTTTTAAATAACCTATAACTAATCACTGGAATACTTTCTTCTTGTTGTTTTTCCTCTGTAAAACCCACTGGATTATCAAAGTCTTTGTAATCCCCTAGTGTATAACCCCTCCTTTCTATATAATCAACCACTGTATAACCATTCACTCTATAATTACCCCTTCTATAAGCACACAGTTTAATCGTACAGTAACTGTATAATTGCCCAGTCACTTATATGTTAATAAGAGATGAGTATTCTGGGATGTCACCTGAATTTCCATTGGACACTTTATTAATAAGACCAATGCTTTGCTATATTATTCAAGTGTGCAGTACTGTCAAACAAAGCTTAGAGGACTACTAAAGCGGCCGAGCAGTTGCGTGTGCAGCTGTTTAATTCTCTCATACTCAAATTTGCTTTAGATAAACCTCTGAATTGATCACTATAGCAGTGGATTAAGCCTAACATTGCTGTTCATAGCAATGTCAAGGTAGTAAGAAATCAGTTGTTTTTCTTATTCAACATATGCTTTACCTCCTTATATTAATTTTCTGAAATGGCTAATAATTTTTGAGGGCACTCTGTATTTCATTGCGCTTTTTCTAGATACATGTTGAAAAAGAGTCCCTCACATAAAAGTGCACTTCACAGACAATTTCTGTGAAATCCTATAATAACAATTACTATCATACTGTCGGTTAAGCTAGCTGGTTAGCCAACAATACTGCACACCAGCCTACAGTGTGATACAGGAAAATGTAATTATAGTGAGTGATTAAAGAGAGGGTAATTATAAAGTGTGTTATTATAGAGAGAGTGGTTATACACTGAGTGATAATCGAGTAGGAAAAAATCATTCAGTGGGCGATTTTACAGAGGGAAAGACAGAAAATAATAAAAAAAAAGAAAAGGTCTGGTAATTATTCCAATGTAGGTAATTATAGAAAAAGGAAACTAAATAGTTACTAAGAAATATGTATACAGCTTGGTGAAAGGTTTAGAGAAATATGCTAATCCAGTCTTTTATCTTTGGAGAAAACCAGTAATCAACCTTTTTTTTTTTAAGTATATAGGGTACCTTACAATCCTAGTCACGAGAGATGAAATAAGAGAATGACAAATGAACTGGGGTAATGCCAGTAGTATTATAATCACTGTCCACATCTGTGGGTAGGAAAGAGTATCTTGGTGAAACTTACTGTTTACTGCTCAATTTATGCCCTGTGTGGCATCTTTGGGCCACTTTGTGCTAATTACTTACTTAAAACAGACAGCAGAAAAAAGATTCCTCTAGCATGGTCACTGGGTTTTTACTTCAGCTCAACAACCTATGAGAGATTTGAATCTAGAGTCTGAATCTAGAGTCTGAATCAAGAGAAGGCAGATGGAGTGGTTTGGACACATTATTTGAATGCACCTTGTCAAACATTTGCACTGGAGCCTGTGGCAGTTCCACTGGAATTATCACATAGATGGATTTATAATATCTGAAGAATGGGTGATTGTGAATAAAGAAGTGTTAAAAACATATACACCTTTTTAATTATGCTTCCTATAATATATACTGTAGAGGAACATTTTATTTCCAAAATAATGGTCCTAAGGTTTGTACATTATTGCGCTGATATCAAGCTCTCAATCGTATTTGAAATTACTTTGTTGTTGTTGTGGTTCCTTTTTCTCTTCTTTTGTCTGATCTCAGCTGTAGACATTTTGTACTTAGCGATTTGTTACACAGTGGTGGCAAAGGCTCAGTAGAACGTGAGCATACAACTTTGATTCATGTTCTTTTCTCCCCTCTATTGAGAGCAGTAAATTGATTTCACACTTCACTAATAACCTGACCAGGGTATAACAAGAACTTGGATTGACTATAGGTCATACAAATTAATTACAGCAATTAGGTCTGAACGGGAAGAATGAGTTGGAGGGGAAAGGGCTTGTAGAAGTTAGGCAGGAATCAGAACTCGAGTTGTATTTTAATCCAGAGAATTCACTGTAGCATGCAAGCTCTGAGATACAGCTTACCACTCTCATTTTTAATGCTCATATCGAAAAAATAACAACTCAAAGTGTATTTTTTATTTTCAGAACTACATCCTGCCTATGTTAGAAAATTGCAAAATATTGCAACACATTCATTGTTTTTTGTCTTTTTGTGTTATTTATACAATTTGTACCTCTAAGAACAGAGTGGCATTTATTTGGAGAGCATACACTGTGTGGGCAAAAAAAAAGCATTGAATAAATTACTTACACCTGCCCTTACATTTATTTATAACACAACTACATCTAAGCCTCCATGGGGTAGACAAACAGCTGCAGCCACAAAATGCGCTTCTGACTCAAAAATTGGCAGAAATGTCTAGTGTGTCTGAAATTACCATTAGGTTTGGTTCATCGCTCATACTCCACCTCAGACCACCTACTAAATTAACGCTGTTTGAAGCCAATGAGAAGTGGTAAAAATGGTCAACATCAGAGATGCCAGAAGCTGACAGGCTAAAGAGAATTAAAAAGTAAATTCATAAAGATAATGTGTTAAATGTGTTTGAGAAGAACATAAAAATTAGTTTAAATATAATTAAATCTTGTGAAACAAACAAAAACTTTGAAACTTAGGAAACAGAGCAAAATATTTGCAAAATATTATGTTTAAACCTGTATTATTTACATCTGTTTAATCACACCACTTTATGCAATTACACCTCCATGCCTGCAGGTGGCTCTTTACTGAAAATATACTTCTTGTTCTTTAGTCATTTCCTGTCTTTGGCCTATATAACTCATTCATGCATTACCACCACATTGTATGGTCTTGTCAGTATCATTTATATAATGTTTTGACCCACTGCATTCTGTTTGCCATTTGTGTGTATGATCCTTATTTCATTTGATTACCTCTAATTGATTTTTCCCCCAGATTGTCTAAATCCTATTCTGGATTACCTGTGTTCAGACCCTCTGTTTGTTGTTGTTTCTCTGCCTTTTGGGAATTTTTTTATTTTGATTGGTGTTTTGTATTTCTCGACCATGAAGTTAAACCTTACAGAAACCTTACCATTATACATGGCACTAATGGAGGTTAATGTAGATCATTTCCTTTGCTGATAAAGAACTCCTCAACAGTATGAAGCTGACTGGCTGTAGATGCAGTCTGGTAGCATTTTCAGCCAGTCAGCCTCATATTATTAATGTCAGTAGCCCAATATTTAACACAAACCCAAAGTAGATCCAAAGCGACTCTGCATCTCACATTCATGTATAGCGATCTATGTCTCTTGGTAGAAATACAAGGTTTTTATAATGCTCAATCAATTCTCATGTTGTTTACAAGCTTTCCATCTATTTATCCCAGGGACACAGACAAAATATGATTCTTTATCTCTTTACTCACCATAAAAGTGCTTGTTTGTCTATACCGCTGTATATCTGACTATGCAACACTACAACAATCATGCAATTTGCAAATGAATTGCATAGTCTTTCATCATCCAGTTTCCAGACAAGATGCTGGGGAAAGGAGTCTAGCACTCAGACAAGGTGAGCAATCAGCATCCAATTATGTATTGCCTTTTCTTACATTAATAATCGATAGTGAGTGGAATAAAATAATTTAAAGCTGCAGAGTGTTACCAAGTGCTGCAATCTGAAAAAAAGCATGCAGATATGATACTTGAATCTAAACCAAATCTATATCATGACCTAAATTGATACTGAAATTATGGAAATTTTACACTAATTCTCAATAAAAACAGTACCACAATGATTGATATCCTTATTGTGGACAAAAATGAAAATTCCTGTTTTACTGAATGCTTTGGTATTAGGGTGGACATTTTAGTTTAGCCTGTCACTCTTAGGGTAAAAATGTTGTTCATGCTCTGAAGTTTTTTTTAGCCCTCATCAACAAAGGTGCCACAGGATGAGAAAGTGGCATAACAATTAATATTTTTTCTTGTTCCCATCCACAGCTTCCTCTGTGTATGTTCTTGATGGTAACCCTCTGGAAGACAAAACTATGACTAACTACATCATTCCCCACACCATTCACTCAATCCTACACCAAGTGTGCTTGATTTGATAGCACCATCATAAAATAAAGATGGAACCATATCTGCTATTTTTTTAGAAACTCAATCACACACACACACGCACGCATGCACACACACAAACAAATAGAGAAAATCTTGTCAAATCTGTGCTCATTCAAGAACCTCCAGACACCTTCCCACAGGTCTCTCTGTGCTTCTTATGGTTCATCATCACCCAAGGTGCAAACAGGTGCAAGTTAGGTACTAAAGTAGCACACAATTGCATCCACTTCGTTGACAAGTCACTGATTCAAAATTATTCAACATGGAAAAATAAAGCTAAATTTTAATTTTGGAGTCTAATCAAAGTTTTTCTGCTTTTGCTAGTTTAAATATAATATTTTTACTTTTAGACATTTACTGCTATTTGCATACCCTCAACTAATATTTACCTAAAATTGGTAAAAGTTTAGTTCCATAAAATAATTTTTAAAGTTACGTATTTTTAAATGTACATGTAGACATACTACATACACAAGGACAAAATATAACTAGATGTGTCCAAAATGTACATATATTATGGCTTCCATTAATGTTCCTTTGAATGAATTTAGGGTTGCTTGGTTCAGTAAGAATTAAAAAGTTAAAGATGTTCAAAAATAAGAAACATGTAAAGAAAACATTACAAACATGTTGTTTAGTGTGTTTTCAGTCTTTATTAAACAAGAGTAATTTGTATGATAAGAGCAGTATTAAATACTAAATGACAAAAAAGCAAAACAAACTACATTCCCATTTAAATAGTTTCTCAGTTCTGTGGTAAAATTGGCCCTAATTTACAGCTGCTAATTTAGATTTGAGTAAATTTAACAGAATATGCAATCAGCCAAAGCTTCAATTTCTTTCTTAGTTTTTTTAACTGACTTCCCCCTTACTGTTCAATCCTCACTCAAATGTGACACAAGTAGAAAAGAGCACTTTGCATCCTTCCATGTGCCTGGTGCAGAAAGTGCATATTTAAGCTTGTGTGCCACTTTTGTACATAACATATGCGTTTGTGCTGAGAACTTAGCCTAATTGGCGTAAACAGCTCGTATATATCTTGCTCTGAGTCGAGCTAAAAATGAATGTGAGACAATGCATGCACAAATATTCATCTTCAATAATCACTTTATCCAGGCCCTGTTTAAGATAAAAGTCAATCTCAGAACCCTGGACAAAGACAATAGAATTCACTCCAGTCTATCACAGGGCCCCATTTATACACCTTTACATCAGGGACTCGTTCATGTATAAAGACACTTTAAAATATGAAATTTGCCTATGGTTGTGCCCAATCATGAGGAAAACAAATCTGCACTAATTCATTCCAATGGATAATTTAACACTGACAGTCTGCCAACATGCATGTTTTTCTGAACACAAAGAACACATGCACCTCACACAGACAAAAACCAAACTCAGTATCAAACCTAGCACCCTGGAGCTGTGAGGCCACTGTCCTGCCCTTTACTAAAGTCGAGCCACAGAATGAGAAATTGTAAAATCATTGTGCCAAATAATGGGAAAATGGGTCTGCTTAAATGACTCATGGAGGAAGAAGGACAGCATTAAAAGCAATGTCTACTACTTTCACAGACACTCAGTACCCTTGAAATAGTGCCTGCAAATTGAATCATATTGATTCTCTAATACCTTGACAAAATAAAATAAATCAATGAACTCTTTTTGGTTTAGAAGATTTGATTAATGTTTTGAGTTCTTATGTAAACAGCCTGTGAGTGAAATGGCAAAATGATGTTAAATTACAGGTTAAAATGCAGAACGTCAGCAGGGTTTCATGTAAAAGTTCTGTTGTGTGCACATAGAGATGTATATTGAAGAGCTCAGTTATCTGAATAATGTCTTGGAAGATTAGTGCAGATTCAGTGAAATTTCAGCATTTATATGTATCATTTTGTTTGTGAGTGAATCCAGTATTTCAACTTGTTTAGTGGTCCATGCAATTTTGTTTTTCCTGCTAGGTGCCTTATTAAGTGTCAGTGAACAATTACCAGTTTGCATGAGATCAGTATCCTGCATGAGGTAAAAAGCTTTACTTACATACATTACTGTTGCTAATGGTTTGATCATTCCTTTGGTTTCCGTGTCAGGTCGGTAGTTGTTGTGAATATATACATAAACATGTTACACAAAAGCTTTTCACAATTGCACCCTGGCACCAACAGAACAGAACAGGAGTGAACATCAACACCCATAAAAAAAAAGAAAAAACAGTAACAAAAGCTTACTTTATGATGGAGAAAGTTGAAGGTTAGAAAAGCAAGAAAAAGAGAGACTAAAGATTGATTTGGAGCAGGAGGTTGAAGATTGCTCTTTCCTTAATTGTTTAAGGGTTCACTGTATAATTAATCGTGTATATCTTGCTGAAAGGGTCCAACTTAAATAGTTAGGGAACCACTAATTTATATAGTTCTACGTAGAACCTTTAAGGGTTCACCCAGACAAATAGCCAAAGTAGCCTATATTTCCTTTTAGTGTAGGAAGGACAGACAGTATGTTAAATTAAGAACATTTTTTCAGACAAAAACATTACATTTAAAACAATGAGTCCCTGTTCAATTTAATTAGGAGGAAAGTCCATGTTGATTTTGTACTTTTAATGTTTGCAAGTGTAAAGATCAGACATGAAGTTAGCTGTTTCAGTTCATGTTGGGGTCAGGGCTCTCTGCAGGCCACTCTAGTTCTTTTACAGAAACCGTGGTAATAGTTTTAATCACCTTGTGCACAGACAAAACGTCATGCAGGTCTGGACCCCTTAGTATCAATGTACAATGTGAAAAACTTGCTTTGCTGTAAAAAAAAAAAAAAAAATCCATGTATTAAGTATGTGTGGTGTTCTATTTAAACAAACATTTGTGGACCACTCACTATCACACCTATGTTGTGTGTTTCAATGCTAATTTCAGAAGGATGGGATTTTATACCAAATTCTCCTTTGCTGTTATTACTGTATAAACCTCCTGTATAACCCCCTCATGTGAAGATTATCCACTACATTATGGCTGTGGAGATTTTTATAAATATTTTTCCAGAAGTTCATTAAAATAATCATACAGTCTTGGAAATAATTATTTGATTGTGTAAAATATTCCCCTTACAAAGAAATTAAAAGTCTACAATTTTATGTTAGGTTTATTTTTAACAGAGAGAGAAAGAAAATTTTTTTTTTAATCCAGAAAAAATAATAAATTAATATTATATATAAATTCATTTGTATTTGATCAAGTGTAATAAGTATTTGATCCCCTATTAACCAGCAAGAATTCAGAAGAATTCATACCTCTCTGCCACCATGCGAAAGATCATGGAGGTGTCAAAAGAACAACAGGAACAAAATTGTAGACCTGCACAAGGCTGGAATGGGCTACAAGACCATCAGATTGTTGCCTTGGCCATATGTTTTGGGTCATTGTCATGCTGGAAGACCTGTCCACAACCCATCTTCAGTGTTCTGGCTGAGGCCACGAGGTTCTCTCCCATGATTCTATACTGCATTGCTCCGTTCATGTGGTGAAGTCTTCCTGTACCCTTAGCAAAGAAACAGACCCAAAGCAGAATGTTTCCTCCTTCATGTTTGACAGTGGGGATGGTGTTCTTGGGGTTATATTCAACATTTCTCTGCCTCAAAACATGGTGAGTTGAGTTGATGCCAAAGAGCTACATTTTGGTCTCATCTGACCACATCATATTTTTCCAAGCCTTCTTTGAAACATTCAGGTGTTCATTGACAAACTTCAGACTATTGATGTGCATTCTTGAGCAGAGAGACATTGGTATGTTACCGATTGTTTTCTTGGTGGTCCCAGCTCTCTAGGGGATTAAATACATATTTTATATTCTAATTATTATAAATTGTAAATTGTTAATTTCTTTGTTGGGGTAAATTTACTAAATCAGCAGGGGATCAAATTATTATTTCCCCCACTGTAGTTCATTGCTTTGTGCGGTTGATGTCAGGGGCCTTCGCAAACTATAATTTTTTCAGCATCAATTTTGCTAAGGAAATTTAGATGCTTCAGAATACTAAGACATTCAAGATAATTGTGCACTGTGTACTGACAAGAGGTTGGGAAAGGCCACTGCAGGTATGATGGTCAGCTGTCTACAATCTTTCTGTCATATAGTTCTTCTTTCTTTTTTTTTCGTTAAGTAGCATGTGTTTGTTTTATATTAAGTAGGCTGAGAGTATATTGGAATCTACCACGTTTTTATGTGTTGGATTAAAGGCACTGAGACTATTTAAGTAACTGAGAAAAACACTTAAAAAGACAAATGACCTACAATGTCATATATATTAAACAGATGTGTACTTGAAGAGTCAAACTCAGGAGACTTGCCCATACTCTACCTCATAACAACCACCAGCATTTTCAGGAGGGGTATTTAATTCCACAATGGATCGATGTGGCCCTTTAAATACATTTAAAACCCTTATTCTAGGATTTCAAATATTCATCAAAAGAAAGCACTGAAGGTTTCATTGTGATTCATGACTTGTAAAACTTGCCCTATAAGGCTAAGCACACAACCCTGCCAACTCTATTGACTTCAATAGAAAGGCTTATAGAAGCTGCAAGTCAACAGTAGACACTATTGGAAAAAAGGACACTGTCACAAAGACTAGGGTTTGTTCTCAAGTCATTTTATCTTGCCCATGGATATTTTGTCTGCATGTGAGTGTTGTTAAGGTTAACTAATACCACCTTTGCATCTTTTATTGTACAAAAGAACCCATGCTCATAGAAAAATAACTGACCTCATTTAAATATTAGTTGAAAATAACAGACTGTACATCCTTTGACTATTTTTGAACTTTAGTGAACAAAGTGTAAATGTGAAATCTGGGCTAATGTATACGATTTCAGCAGAACACTTAACAGCAGGGTGAATATGCAGCTCAAATTAAGTGACAGTATATGAATACAAATTTCTCCACTTGTCATGTCATAAGTAGTTTCACAAACATAGTGCAATCTACGTCGTTTGCTCGTCATACCTGACTGCACACTTTATCGAGGACCCTCGCTTGGAGTTGACAAATTACATATTCAAGTTTTCATTTGAATGAAAAATAAAAGTTATCTCATGCCAGGGATTAATGAACAAAGATAAAAAAGAATGCAGGGCTGGTTGACACTAACAGTGAGGAAATTAAAGTATTCCATCTATAATTGATGTTATTAAATTAGTTGGCGTTGTACGTTCAAATGATTTTCTATCCATGTCAGGAGTGATTGCTTTACTTTAGCAGACCTCTTATTATTAGTGAAAATTATACACCATTATACGCTGCAATTTAATGTTCAAACTGATCACCTTTTTCCTCTTTTATTTTCACCTTTATGTTTTCCAACTGATCCTCACTTAGCTCTGTTACCCTAACAGCTAAATATCTCTTCTGTGTAATCTTTAATTTGAGTGAATGGTCTGAAAGGCCAGTGAAGCTGGCTTGGCAAGTGTTTTGGCTTGGTTTGTCTGAAGCAAAGGGTCTGATTCTTTAGGGAGAAAGAAAAGGAGAAAGCATCCTATTCTCTCAGTTCACACTTGTTATTTTCTCAGTCGGGAGGCACAAATCTGGTCATTAGCACAGTAATGCAGTCTCATCTTGACCCCAGCTGGCCTGCTATTAACATGTCTACACCTGAGACCACCTCTAAATACCCAGCACAATTCACAGTTACAACTTCTCCTCTTCATTCAGCAGAATCAGACAGGCAGAAATAACTGCTATCTTTACTTGTTGTTTCTGGCTATTTTGCCTGAAGTGGTATGGGTCTGAGCGTTAAGTGATTTCAAATGGACACATCCAATGTGATTTATTGTTGCAAATCTGCCACGAGAAAGGTAAATTTATTGTACAGTAATACAAAGGTCTAGGCAAGAAATACAAAGCAAAAAAACAACAGACAGTGATGAATGTTCTATATTTATTAGTCAATTTCCAGCTGCAGAAAAAAGGTTTCTTTCACTATGCATTCAAGTCAATCATTGGTGAATAAGATAATAATGTTTTCAGAAGCATCTGTCATAATAACAACAGGTGAGGCTTCTGCTGCAGGCAGTAACAGATGCACCTGTTCCTTTACTCTTCCATTATACTCGAAGTGAAGGGTAACTCCTTCTTCTGTCTGACAAAACTATATGAAAGATCTATATGTTGGGTTTGAGGTGAGGAAGGCAGCTGTGCGCTCTGAGGAGCAGGCTCATTAGAGAGGGGTGGAGAATGTGCCTGCACTGATTAACACTTCACTCTCGTACTGCTTTAATCTGCCAGCTCTCTGCCTCCAAGCCTTCGCCTGTTCACACACCGTCACCTGAAAGCCAGTCTTCTGCGCTTTCACACACATGGGTAATTAAACGGAGAGAGAGGACAGTAATGCGCTGCTAGAAAAATGGGCTCAACTGAGAAGCAAGTCTTTACTCATTATCTCAAATTTGCTCTTGTGCTACAAGAAAACAAAAGGAAAGCTGGGACAGAGAACAGTTTCCTTCCTGTATTGAAAGACCTTAATATTTAAGGCTGGAAATTGAACCTACTATAAGCTGTATGTGTTTATTAAAAACTGACTGAATAATCAACATGTAGTTAAATTTCCCATAAATGCATTGTAAAGGGCACTGTCCACGATTTTTTTTTTTTTATAAATTATTTAAATTAAGTAATTTTTAGTGTAGGGGATTCAAGGCTTTGTGTTTTTTTTTCTCTTTGTGAGTAAGAAATGTCCCCCACAAGGATAATAACCTGGCAATACTGACATTTGGACATTTGACAATCACCATGAAAGCTGTTTTTTGTGATCTTTGATAAAAACTTCATCAATGTTTCTGTGTCTATACTTGCATTTGAAAATATTCAACCCCTGACACACACACCTTAAAATGTTCTATGTTGATGTGTATAGAATTGAATGAAAGTATTCGTAAGTTTTAGGGAACAAATAAGTTCCTCACAAGTTGACATACATTTATGTTTAAAACAAAACATCTAGATTTCTTGAAATGTCAATGTGCACTCTCACCCCCAAAATCAATACTTTGTGAAACATCCTTCTGCCTTAATTCCTCTACTAAGTGATTTCACTATGAGCTGACAAGCTTCAGACACCTCTTTTAAGGAATATTTGATAAATATACTTTTCACACAAAAGCTTCCAGTCATTAAGGTTTAATCTCACTAATGATTTTGTAATCGTCTTATAGTTGTCACTGTCTGTCATCCAAAGTTTTTATGGTTTATTAATGTAATCATTTGCAGTAGCACGGGGGTTTTATTTCAGTGTCCTAATAAGATAGTGAAGGTGACTTGTAGAAAATCTGGGCTTCTCCCACAGACAGGCAGGTTTGCTGATGTGCCATTTGCTTTGAACTTCTGTACAATGCTCCAAATAATGCTTTTAGGAATGTTCAGAAAATTGTCTTGTAAATCTTATTATACACGTTGCCATTTGGTGCAATAAAATGTTCTTCTTTTCAAGCTCTGGACCATGTGATCAACACACCTTAAACATATGGTGTTAGGTCATATTTATGTAATGTAACACATCACAAAAAATGTAAATATAATGCAACTGAAAATACTACATTATTCATTTTCTTCATTTTCATCAACTATCATATCTATCTATCTATCTATCTATCTATCTATCTATCTATCTATCTATCTATCTATCTATCTATCTATCTATCTATCTATCTATCTATCTATCTATCTATCTATCTATCAGTGTGTGTGTGTCTTTGACACAGACATTTTTCACAAGAACAAACACTTATCCTCTCCATAAAGCCACTGTCCCTTCTGAGATGTGATTTAATGTATTGATCCTTATAGAATGGACTGGCTTTCAGTGCTTCTGGATGGTTGACTGCCTCACTCTGAATAAGGAAGAGGATAGAGTGTTTCAGTCTGGCCTCCTCTTGCCTCTTTCCCTGCACCTTAATGGCACCTGCTGCTTAAACAACCATCACCAGCTCTTCTTACATGAGGATCCATGTAATTTTGTTGACTGACAACATACTATTTTTTTGTTTTCTTGTCTTGCACCCACCAGTAAGTGCTATGGTGAGTGTAGCTATTTGTTATTGACAGTATGAATTTTTACCTGTGATCATGTGTGTGATTTTGATATCACATACTGAGGCTGAAAAGCTGAACAACAGCAAACAAAAGATGTCAGGGTCATGAAAGCAGATGAAACTGGTCTGAATCACTTTTTAAATGGCACACAGAGAATCAACTTGTTTTGGCTTTAGTGATAGTTCAGATCAGTATGAATACATAATATATAATACATTAATACATAATATGTTAAACAGTTAATACTAATGCTGTCATTGAGTCTTGTATGTGTAGGCTTAACATGTTAACCCTCCAAATGCACCTGCAATTAATAAAGCACTCATTTATAGAATTATATTTATATAGTTTGGATTGACCAGTTAACAAGTTTCACAAAGATTAAGGGTTTTCTATTTAATTCCTGTTATGCATTTGGTGTTTTTAGATTCTCGCCATAATAGTAAATAAACTCTATTAGTGGTGTTTTATATTATAGTATATAGTGCAATGATTTGTATAAACAAACTAATAGACAACTATACAAAAAAATGGAGAATTAGTTAAACATTTTATGTTTTGAGCCTCTCTTTTGGGCTTGACCTTTAAACTAGACTAAACCATCTGTTACTGATTCTACAAGCTCAATCAGTCCAACTATGCTAAATAAATCTAACTAATGGTGACAGTTTGCTTTAAAATCTACAGGTAATTAAATAATGCACATTCTTCATGTTAGCTGATAGCCAACTTGTGGATATGTGAATAGATTGACAGCATGGATAAATTTTTCCTTCTCTGTAAGGTTAACTTACTCCTAGCTTATTGGAAGTTATCAATTATAATTACAAGCTCAATTCATTGTTATAGCATGAGCTACTCAATTTGCAAACATGGCCGTCAACTGTCACAATGACTGGACAACAGAGGTGCAAAGAAACTGGTTAGAGGTCATAAAGCTTTGCCTCCATTATCTTCCAGTTTATTTTATTGTGATGGTTTATCATGAATGGTACAGTACATTTCCTATAGCAAAATGTGAGCATCTGTCTTTTGTAAGTCAGCTAACCATTAGGTATGTGAAGTATTTTATCAACAAAGCAGCAAATATTAATGCTGTGTTGTTTTATTATCTTGATATACAGTTTCAGCAAACATTTTTAATACCGATGGTTAAAGGATAGTATAGTTTATACTAGGGGTGCCCAATATGTCGATCGTGATCGCAAAGGTAGTGTGGGTAGATCACATGACATTAAAGAAAATAGATATTTATTTCTGCAATTTTATAGTAGGTATACCTACTATAAAAATGCATAAATAGATATATTTTTTAATATAGATATTTATATAGATATTTATATAGATATCTATAGATCATTTTGACTTGGTCATTTTATGAGTAGCTTGCAAAAAGTGAAAAGTGTGTGCACCCTTGGTCTATGCAAATAAAAAACAAGAAAGGGGTTATTGGTGCTTTGTTATCTGGTCAATTAAATTAGTTATTTCTTGTCTATTGGTTTGAGCCACTATATACAACAGAGCCAACTATTTTTTCTAAATACCTCATTTGAGTTTAGTTGGAAAATAATTCAAATATTTTAATTTTTTTTGTCACATACACATTCATACAGAGTACAACGTGTAGTAAAATGCTCTAATCAAGCAAGCTTTCTGAGAAAAAACACTTTTGATTTAAGCTCAAATTATGATCAAGCATAACTATGACAACAAACCTAATTCATTAGATTCAGACCTTTGACTCTCAGTGGGGCATCTAAAGGCCATTGAGTATAATGTGGGGTTGACTGCCTTAATCTCTATTGTAATAGGTGATTAGTGTTAATGTGCCCTAACCATATGTGGGATCAAGGCTCATGTTTACAATCATATTGAATATGTGAAGATTTTGTTGTGTAGTTAATCTCTTCTTTAAGCACAGATTGAAATTAAAATGAAATCATGTACATGGGGAAAGATGTGTTTTAATACTTAAAGATAAATAAAAATAAAACAAAGCATTGTCTTTAGTATTTATGAAGAACCAAATTAATGGCAATTGTAAAGTCTTATACATCATTTATTACTGTTCAAAAGAAGCATTTTCTTTTATTGTAAAGATTTAAACTAGTGCAGTGCACTAAAATGGCCCCGCTGTGATCAAAGAGACTGATATTTGGAATGGAGTGTTTGTTAGCCCACATCCTAATTAGCGCTATTCAAACCACATGAAATAATGAAGTAATGAGCGGCTGTTGGTGTGTGCTCTCCAAGAACGTGGCATTCCTTTCCACCTCACTCCCTTTAATTCCTCCATCTTTGCTTCTGAGGATGTCTGTTGATGTGTGTGTTCTGTGAGAGACTGGGAGAGAAAAATAGATGAGTGGGGAGGGGTGTGATCAGGATGCCATTGAATGAAAATTTTTTGCACCTGGATCTGAAGAGAGAATGTGTCCTTGATAAAGCCTTTGTGCCTCGCAAGGTCAATTATCATACACATCTTGACTTCCCAGGTTCCCAGTCGAGTGGCAAACTCACCGATGCACATGCAGCTCTTGGCACACATTCCTATCTGTTTTCCTTTGGAAACAGAAATAATGGTTGCTCTGTGGGATTGGCTACTTTGTAAACCCTGTACTGGACTGCAATCTTGCCACACAAAAGGGAATCAGTCACATAGGTTATTATTGACTGCTATACCCTATTTTATCTGCCTCAAACAGCCAGAATTGAACAAAAAGGGAAAAAGTCATAGCACATTGAAAGCAAAATGTCTAAGGTTGTCTTTTTGGGACTTCTTGCTATGTTTCTCTGTATGCTCAATGTCTGAGATCCATGGGTGCATGGGCTGTTTCTATGCAAGTGAGTCTTTTATAAGATTTTAATTGTGATTTGTAAAAGGCAGATTTACAACTGTTACTGATGGGTCATGTGAGCCAGCCAAGTGGCAATGACTGACAGTACACCTGGTTATGTAGCTGAATTATTTCATGAGCTATAGACTAGAATTGCCACCATCCCCTCGATTGGATTCAGACGGGCAATGTCTTAATACAATAAATTGGTTCTCTCCACTCAGTTATAGCTGGCATAACCCAATGTCTCTGTAAGCCATTGGAGCACAGTGATTGGCTTTTGATAGCAGAGAAAATTTCATTCAGTGATTTCTGTTAACAAATGATGGCTTCATGATGATGAATTTGTGCAGCTGCCAATATGCTTTAGCTGACTATGGTAAATCAAGTGTTGATTCAGTTAATTGATCAGGATGGTGTTTCATAGACAAATGTTTCTCAGCTGGAGTTATGTGTCATGTAAGCTGTGTATTTTTGACTATGCTGGTATTATGTGTGTTTTGCAGTACCATCTAAAAGTTTTCCTTGATGAAAATATTATTCTTGTCTGGAAAAATTGAGTAGAACACTGCATTCATTCGACATGATATAATCACAATATATGATATATCACTGTTGTAGGAACAGCTATATCACACAAATAATAAAGCTTCTGTTTACAAAGAAATCAATGTACTGTCATAAAAAAAAATAGGAGAGAATATATATGCAACATGCAAATGACGTTTACTTTTAGCCTTCAGGTAAGCACAATACTGTCAACATTTTAGTGAATAAACAATACAATTAAATACAGTTATGCCAGTGAAATTGAGCTGTGGATATGTATTGAAAATAATACTCTGTCCACCTTTATGCATGCATGCCTCAGCCCTGGGCAACAGAAACATGCAGTGCATGTTTAAAATCCAGTGTTGAATGCTACAAAATGGTGTCAGTGGGATACATTAAAATGCACTATTCTGGAATGTGTGACTGTCTTTGATGGCTAGCTGAAATTCACAGTATTGTGGAGCTGAGCTCACATGTCACCAAGAGTTATTTCCCTGTCTGTCACTCTCCAGTGTGTATTCAAGGCAGTGATTTATGTTCTGCTGCGTTACACTTTAATGAAAATTCATGTACCCCCTGTCTGTCAGTAGGAACATGGTGGAGAAAACGCAGAAATATGTACCAGTCCTGCTATTATCCCATGGGTCATTATTATCTGCCCTTTGAATGTCTTTAGATTTATGATTTTTTTTTGCAACTAATCACACCAAAATTGTCGGTGTTTAAATGTTTGCTCAAGCCAGAGCAACACAGAACTTCAGACAACAGAAGTTTGATAGGACAGGCAAACAAATATTCTGCAATGCCCCATTAGTGTCCTTTTTTTTTTTAGCATTGTCTGTTTAACTTGAGGAGGTTTGTAGAAATCTTTGTTTAACTGAATAGCATGGTTTGGGTTTGTGATTGTAGCTGGAACCTCCTCAGACAGTTGGAGATTGAGAAGTAAATAATTAAGGGAGTGTGTGTGTGTATGTGTGTATGTGTGAATGTGTGAATGTGTGTGTGTGTGTGTGTGTGTGTGTGTGTGTGTGTGTGTGTGTGTGTGTGTGTGTGTGAAAGGTGAAGAGGTATCCATTCAGCTTCAGTCTTACTTGTGTCATTTGTGGCGCCTTGCCTCTCCCCTGACAAGAACACCCCCCATCCTTACCCCCTCTCTTTTTATGGGGGCTTTTACGTGTGTATGTATCGTGTTTGTGTATTACTGTGTGTGAATGTGCTCAGGGCAGCACTGCTCAGGGCAAGTAAATCTCCATTAGTTTAATGTCTCTGTGCCTTTTTGGCTTTATGAGGGCTGAGCGTTTGGGATGAGTAATTGTGAGCTGCTTCATCTCCTCCTGGCGCCGTCGCTATTTACTCCCTGGCACCTGCTCCTTTTTAATTAGCGCCCCAGCCCTGATCATCTCTTAATCGACTTGGAACATTAAAAAACAAAAGCCTGTCTCGGAGGAAGCCACAGTATGGGGGCCCCTCATCCTGGCAGGGGAGCAGGGCTACCCCCTAATGAGCCAGGCCATCTCTGTGTCACACTCAGCATAGCTCTTCATCTACTGCCAACAAATCATCTTCACAAGATGGCTCAAAACTTTGATTCGCCTTCATCGTCCCATCAGCACGTACAGCACTTTAGCCAGTGGGACAGATGGGTGGGATTTTTTTCACTGAGCATCTCTTTTGTTTATCAGCACACAGCAGCAAAGTTTTGTGTAAAAATGTCAAATCAGCATGAATTTGTACTACACACTGGTGTGAGAAACACAGACTCAGAATTCATAAATATATTAGCATTTTATTTATTTAAATGGAGATATGAGATATAACTAAATGATGCCACTTAATTTCATATTGTTTGTTTAATCTATTGTGGTTTTTACAATACACCTTCACATGACCTGTCACCTCTGATTTATGTACTTTGGGCAGCAGATGTTTAGATTGGGCTATTAGGAAGGGGAGCTGTCCACAGAGCAGAGGGTGCTGAAACTGGGCTGTTCAGACAGGCAATAGAGTGAGTGAGTGAGTGAGTGAGTGAGTGAGTGACTGAGTGAGTGACTGAGTGTGTGTGTGTGTGTGTGTGTGTGTGTGTGTGTGTGTGTGTGTTCATGTCTGTGTTCAACAAATGCAACTATTTCAAATATTCACATTACTCAAACGAAAAAAATGTAAATGTATTGAGTGATTTACTGTTCCTTTGTAAACAAATACATCCATACTATAAAATATTATTTTATAGTATGTCCTTATAGAATAATATTATATTATTCTATAAGGACAACCAAAGAATCCTCAAGGGTCCTAAATGTTTTAAGATTATATAGTTTTATATATATATATATATATATATATATATATATATATATATATATATATATATATATATATATATATATATATATTCATTCTATAAACTATATAATCTTAAAAACATTAAAAAAAAAATTTTTATTATTTCCTCATTGAACAAAAGTTGTTATTAACCAAAAATGGGATCAACCATGAGCCAGTAAAGAGTAGATATCAATCATGGCAGCCAATCAGTGTTCTGGTTGTCCCTTTAGTGAGCGCATTGAAAAGGTAAAGCTCCCTCACCCATTTTTTAAAAATGTCTTGCCTTGCACTGGTGCACATGACTTTTAAACTGGGGCCTGATTTAGTATGTTGGAAATAGGTGTCAAAGATGCAGCTTTATGTCCACCCAGTGCTTTACCTAGTACTAAACTCCCTGTCCAATCATATCAGCTCTTTCATAGAGAACCCTCAAGAATCTATAGTAAGATAGTGGCTGGGGAGGTGGGTGAAGAAGAAATAAAAGACTGCTTGGACTTGCTTTTTTCCCCCTTCATCTTTCATCCTTTGTCTCGAAGTGGAGCAAATCCAGTTGATTAAAGAGCACTTTGGGTAAACACAAGCTCTTACCATTAATAAGAGGCACCATCACCAACCATAGAGAAAAAATTGAAAATGACATGGATGAAACAGTGGAATGTGATCCTATCAATATATTAGTGAAACACATTCTTTTGAGTTGCTATAGAGCCAGCCCAGGTGACGTCTTCTTGGCATTGCTCTCCTTTTCCAAGACCAGACCCCTCCAATTCTTTAGTGTAAAACTACAAAGCACAAAGAAGAATAGGGCCCCGAATGGTGCCATAATAGTGTAATGACACAATGACAAGCAACACAGTCATTTACAAGCCCGACGAGACCCTAAATCGTCTGACCCATCACAGGGAAGCTGGGACTCATTTTTCTGCCAGCCATAAATGGACGGTCAATTCAACAGCCTACTGGTCAGCGCCTCATCTATTTCACCTCCCACTGTCATAAATTCTATTCCTTTAGTTTCATATGAGAGCACACACACACACACACACACACACACACACACACACACACACACATACAGCACAGATGTGCTTATTTTTTGGTCTCCAGCCATAATTACATTTCATTGCTTTCAGCTTTCATTCACTTGGTTATGCTTGAAAGATTCGTTGCATTCTCTGTCTGGAGTATGTGTGCCTGCACAAAAACGGGAAAATGTACCTCTTAGAAAATAGAAGTCAGCAGCTTGTAACCTGGGGGCCATTTGTAATCAGTGCTACTCGCTGCCATTACTGTGCCAACATCTGTTTACGTGTGGCATGCAAGAGATATGATTTAAAAATGACACATATCTGAATTTTGTACAGTTGTACAATCTGCACTGAGTCTGCAAAAAGCATTTAATTAGCTGTGTTAGGTGTGTACAAGAAGCACTGAATTACAAGACTCTAAGGTTCTCCAATGAGAAAGGAAAAACATTCATAAGCAAATATATATAGAATACAATTATACCCACCATTCAACTCCAGAGACTCCTAAATAAAGCCTACATTCATATCAAACATTTCTTGAAAGTAGCAATCATACGAAAAGATGACTATGCTCCTCCTTTTAAAAACAACACTCCATTAGCTTGTGTCAATAGATTTCTTTATGCTTTATTGAAAACCCTACAACATGAGTATTTTATTTAATGTGCCGCACACTCATAAATGATAATTAATTATAATGAATAAATAATAAGCAGTAATAGCATACTTCCAAAGACAAGTAATCAGTCATTACAATTACAGATTGAAATGTTTGTTTAAAATATAATTAAGAACCATTTCGTAATGCTATTCCTCAGTATGATCCATGCCGAATGTGTATCCGATCATATGTTTAGACATACGGACAAGTCACACGCAGAGCTGATCTAAATGCTTTACTGTGGGATTAAAATAATGTACTGCACAGTGATCAGAGCAAAGCCATATGGATTGATGTTTATTAGATTATCTTTAATTAACAGTGCTGTCATCTGTCAGTGATTAGTGGCCAGCTGCTGCAGGAGGCCTGAGGGCACAGAGATGTTATTGTAGCAGGCGACTCAGATACACACTGGCTTCACACTGGCATTTTAGAAGAGTTGTACAGAGATTGCTAATGTTCCTTTTTTATTTTCCGCAGCTGACTGAAAAGGATGTCTTTGCCATGTGTGTGTAAATGTTTCAGTCCACAAGAGGGCGCTGTGGTTGTTTGTTCATAGCCTGAACCGCTTTTGTATTAGTGAATGTGAGTTTATGTGTGTGTATTTGTCCATATGTTTTAGAGGGGGCAGGGGTTCATTTGTTTGGAAAAGGGCCAGTATTTCTGACTGATTCTACAAATAACTTTTTCTTGTCACATTCCTGCATGTGTGTGCGTGTGTGTTCTGCCGCCATCAACTCAGTTTCCATGACGATAATGGGCATGAGTGTGTTTCTATTTTTATATGTTTTGCGATGTGTTTAGATGAAGTCTCAGTTTGTTTTATTGTGCATGTAGCATCGCGTGCAACATGGCTTCTGTCCTTAACCTAACACACTGCCATGCACTTGATTTCTCTTTGTGATCAAAGCTTATCATCTGGGTATGTGATGGCATCAGGTTTTCACTTCTGTGATTGTAATGTGTTGCACAAAATTGTACACAATTTACTTCCACTTGTTTTATTCCATGATTGCTCAAGGTGGTTATATTAGATGTGGTTTAACCTGTGGAATGTAAAGCAATGAAAAGGCATAGAAACATGAGACAAAAAGAATAGTAAAAAAAAAATCTTTCTTCTGAGAAATGTCAAATAAACCTGTCTCCCAAACACTACAAAAAGTTAGCAAGAGCTGTGTGTGTGTGTGTGTGTGTGTGTGTGTGTGTGTGTGTGTGTGTGTGTGTGTGTGTGTGCCACTCTTCGGTGACACACACTTGGCCGTGATCCATTCGAGCAGGAAGCAGACAGTGACCCAGGTAATGAAGCAGCCAGAGGAGCAGAGCAAATCACTTCCACAAACTCACAGGCTCAGTGTGTCTGACTAACAAACACAGCCTCTCTGTGTGCTGTACAGCTGATTGAGGCACCATATGCTGGCTGATATATTTGAAGCAAAAAGAGAGAAATAGAAAAAGAGAGAGGGAAAGAGAGAGGGAGAGAGAGAGATGGCCAAGTTTCTGCAGCAGACGCAGCAGGCAGGAACATCACAGGGTCAGCAGCACACATCCACATGGATTATCGCGCTGTCACACTCTGCCTCACACCAACGGATAACAAGCCAGTCTGATGCTGAGGGAAAGAGGGGAACACTGAAAGAAGAACTTAGATGACAACACACATACACAAGCATGCATTTTTACTTTGACATAACGGTAATGACATAAACACTTATATGCAGTCACTTGCACATACACCCCCCCTACACACACTCATATATATACACACACACACACACACACACAGACCCACAAACACATGTATGTATGAATAAATGAAGCTGCTGTCTCACCATCTACATGGTAATTTCCATATGGATGTATATCATGTAGTGCATGTGTATGTGTGTGTATGAGTAAAAGGTTTGTTTGTGCTTATAATCCTTCATATATACTGTAAGGAGAGCTCTGTTCAGAGTTTTTCCATTGAAGGACGCAAATTTATATTCTCACAGTAAATAAACTATAACTCTATTGACTTAATGCAGCCCCATGTTGACCTTTAAACTTTTCATTATTGTGAAATCAAATATCCATTTGCTTGGTGTGGTCATTCATCTCATACTGTAATGTAAAGACTAGCCTAAAGCTCTTCTCGCAGTGTAGATGTGGTGCTTGGTCTTGCAGTTAGCAGAACAGATGGTGTGAATATGCAGGCCAGTAATTTTCAAATCAATAGTGCAACACATGGGACCAACTGTATGTTCTGCAGGAGGGATGCCATGACAGGCCCCAAGGAGATTGACTCAAGGCACAATGAACAGACACACACTGGAGAGCATTTTTGTATCCATCTCTCTGTCTCTGAACAAACAGTGACTATTTTTTATTTAAAAATATATAAAATTACCCACTTTTTATACTAGTGCATGTCCTGTCTTTGTATCAAGAGCTCTCTTTTCTGGTACTTAACATTACGACTGCTCTCAGAGGATTATAATAAGCTCCACACTACATTATATTCCAAAGTGAATACCATCACAATTTTTCCGGGGTGTTCTTGGTGCGCCGTCAATAGCCTGCTGAAGTTATTAGCTATCTCTCTGGGTTGTGATGATTGGCAATCTGTAGAGTAGATCTGTGTGTGGTGCGCTGCTGGAGTCATACCAGGATGCAGACCCCCATTAGAATGTACACACACCGTCACAGCAGTTCTGAGTACATGAGAGAGCTGTACACGATAATAAGCCCATTAGTTATACTCGCTGTTTCCAAAGCTTTCATCTTGAGAACCACATTCGATGATGCATCACAGGGGATGTACTAATTTCTGGAAAATTTGCTTGCTGTTGTAAACAATCAGCAGAATCATTCAGGGCAATGGAGGAAATGCGCTGATGTGATTCAAAGAAAGTGTGACGGAACATATTGCCGTCAAATTAGGTGAAAAAGAAAGGAAGCAAAAGAAAGAAAGAAAATAGAAAGGAAAGAAGGAAGAAAGGGAAAAAAAGGAGAAGTACCGTCTCTTTGACTGAAACACTGAAGGCTCTGTAAGAGTGAAACAGGCAGCGAGCAGGAGATGGGAACCTTCAGCCCTGGAGCTTATTTTCCTAGACAAGCTGTTGTTTAATATGACTGCGGCACAGGCACAGTAGTCCTCTTGAGTCTGCAGCAAAAAAATAAATAAAAATCTGGAACTCCTCTCTATGGCCATTGCACACCATAAGTCTCCAGAGAGCAGACATGACAGCCTGTTTATTCCACTATTTATAGATCATTAAATATTTGCAGTGCAGTGTAGTCTCATTGTTATTTACTGTTGTTAATGACAAATGAAACATCATGCCCCACACCCCCATGGTTGACTCTTGTTTCCGGCTGTTCAAATAACAGTTTTTCAAAAGCAGATGCTGTTATGTTAGTGTATTGAATCATGTGGAGAGGATTATATCACTATAGGGAACAGTAGCCTCTATTGGGTGAGTTTTGTTTGTCAGACAAGCTCACTGGATATCTGCAGACTTGATTTGTCATTTTTGTATGTTGTGAAATCCTTATTTACACTCTGTATCTTGTTAATAAAAAAAGAAAATAAAAACGTTCAACGCAATAATACAACGCTAAATCAAGGGAGAAATATGGATCAATGGAAGACAGACAATTGCTATAAAAAATGATTGAACACACTGCTCATATATGTACTGTATATGACTGTTATTTTACCCAGTACTGAAATCAGTGCTGTAATTTTTTCTAATTCCTCCTGCTTGCACAGCTGATGAAGGTCTTTGTGCAAAATACCCTCACATGTTGCAATCTTTTTGTGAAAACAAAAAGCTGACATGTTAGTAGTCATGAGAGTCTACAGAATGTAAGATTTTCTTATTTTATTTATGGATGAAAAATGCAATTTCAAGCTACATGCAGAGTGTTAGTCTTTAACAGCTAAGAGATACAGAAATAACCTACAAAAAAACAACATTGGTTATTCAACATTAGCTGACTTGCTAAAATGTATGATCTAGATGAGGGGGAAACTTCTACTTAATGGTATTTACATAGCTTTTAACTGTACAAATTTTTACAAAGAAGCTTTACAAACCTTTGGATGACAATGTATAGTTAGGTGTCTAATGACCAAAGCAGAGTGGCAAGAAAAAAAACTGAATATGATGGCATAAAAAAGTAACCCTGAAAGGACCAATCCTCAAATGGGAACTTCCAGGTGACACCGGTATAAAGGATTACAATATTTTCTTTCCCACAATTGTATACTTATAGCCAAGCAGCAGTGTGCTGAACAAAGTAGATTTCAACAGAATGTCTTAGGTACAGGTTTACAGTATCCAAGTCATGTTATCTAGAGTGTAGAGTGTGGGGTTCATGACCATAAACTGTTTTTGGTAAATGCAGTCTTTAAAGACTCCAAGTGAAATCATCCACAGCAATATTTAGGCCATTCATGTAGGGCTTTCTACTGCAATAAAAAAAAGAGTAATCTTTTGTCAATTTACAGCACACTGTGTGCATCAGACTACCGGGTAAAGTTAAAGGCAAACTCTAGCTAGTCAGATAAAATAGTGTAGAGAACACGGTCAAGAAAATTCTGCATAATTTATTTCCTATATGGTAAAATATCTTTTTTTTTACTTCACTCTCTAACTATATATATATATATATATATATATATATATATATATATATATATATATATATATATATATATATCACTTGAATTTGCTGCCAATTCTCCAGCCTGTCACTCAGTAGTCAAACTTCTTTCAATCTTGAATGTGGCATGGTGTTTGATACATGCCATTTGATGCATGCATACTCTTACTGTAATGAAACTCCCAACAGCTCAGATACGTATATTTATTCTTCCAAAGACTTAATGTGCATTATTAAGTCATATGGGTTTTACTATTACTAAGTTTGTAATAATAAACAGGTTATTTTTAACAAAGTAGTTGGGAAATGTAAGATAACTAGTGTGTGTGTGTGTGTGTGTGTGTGTGTGTGTGTGTGTGTGTGTGTGTGTGAGAGAGAGTGAGAGAGTGAGAGTGAGAGTCAGTCCATTAAATAGTGTCCATTGCAGGAGACAGTGGCATTAAGAATGGAGCTGCATTCATTACAGCCCCCAACAGCTGATTCAACCCACACAATAGGCTAGAAACAGCATGGCTCTTCCCCTCCCTCCTTTCCATCCTCCCTGCTCATGGTGATCTGTGTCCTCAGCCATCACACTGATCCATTCTGATGTCAAATGAAGCACCTAGTGATGCTCATTGTAAATGTGCTGCTAACTGAAGATGGGTGTGCAGGCCAAGAGAGTCAGATGACTGATCAGCGCTTTAGGGAGTGAAATGTAAAGCAGAGGATCTTAATGGCTGCTTAAGCACCTTGCAGATGTGCACTTTAACCAGGAGTCAATTAAAAAAAAACCTGGAATCTGAAGTATGTGTATTTTCTGGTTATTAAAGAAATGAGAGCTTGGGATCAGAGCTGCAAGGTTCAAAGCTGTGAAATTTTTGAAGTTATTTTTGTGCATTTAAATTTGACACAAACTAAAATACTTTGGGCTGAAATACAAGCACATTTTTTAAACAAGGTGGTCGGAAAAGTCTGTTTGATTCTCAAGACCTTTGTCCTAGAGTGAGATGACCTCAGATGCTTTTAGAATAATTAAGGCCTTGGGTTTCTTGGTTTAGTTTTTTTTCCACACTTACAAGGCTGGTCTGCCTCAAGGACAGCTTAAGCCCTGCAGCCATTCTGGTTGCCATTCCTCTCCTTACTTGTGTGGACAGTTTAAGATTTTTTTTTCCCATAACTTCAATTTTTTGTTACATGTGCTGTGTTCTGATACTTCATCTATTTCTTGTACAGTGAAAAATTGGGCTGTAAAACTGTGGTGGCAGACTGCAGCATGCCGCTACTACTCCCCAGAGCAATTCCCACAGCTTCTCAAACAAAGAGCCGCATTTCATGAAGAGAAGGCCAGTTTGTTGTTGCCAGTGGTGTCAGTGTACATGTATGTGTGTGTGTGTGTGAGAGAGAGAGAGAGAGAGAGAGAGAGAGAGAGAGAGAGAGAGAGAGAGAGAGACTTTCTCAACAGGTCAGTTAACTCAGTCAGCACAATTTAATAGCCTGAAAAATTTTGTCACACTGTATTTTTTTAGAATGAATTGATCCAGCCTTATACACAACAGTAAATGACTTATAGGTGCTCAGAGAACCCAGGAAAGAGCACTGTAACAAATTTGACTCATTTTTATTTTCCTTGATTTTATACTCTATAAGCACAATAAGCTCACAAGATTATACACGAAAAGTTTATTGTAGTGTTTACTGTTTTGGTACTGATGGCAAAGGGCAGCCCAAGATTACACTGAGAAGAGGACTTCTGATGTAATGATCAGTTACAGTGTTCAGCATGTGCTCTCTGTAAGAAATGGTTTATTACTACAGGACATATCCATGCTGAGAGTGAGAATGAGTGATTGCCCTCTGCTGAATCAATGGGCAGCAAATGAGATGAACAATACCCATTTCCTTTTCCTCTGGTCCTTACTTTTTTTTAATCATGTAGCTGTCGTTTAAAATATATATTTTAAATACACCTTTTTAGATTTACTGTAGTGACAACAGAGCTATGCACAGATTTATGTGTAGAACCAACGCTGTGTTTCTTTGAACTATAAAAGCATATTTCATGTTTTGAAGCCTATAGTCATGAACAATGGGAAAGCATCCATCTTCTTAAATGTGTCAGTCTTCTGTAATAGAGAAATGTTTTCATGTGGAGACAGCTTGTCCTTTAATCTTTAGGAGTTAGGAGCAAAAAAACAAAACAAAACAAAACAGGAAGATATCTTACCACCACAAATATAACACCATCAAAACATTATTAGGATTCGCGGATCCCGTCTGCAGCATGATCTCCAGGAGTCGAGCATCTCTTAATGGCTGCAAAGCAGCTGGGGAAGAAAGAAGAACCCATATACATTTATGGGACACATAATCTAAATATGCAACAGAAGGGTTGGGGTTCAATCTGAGGGCTACAGAGGCACAGTAATCCATTTTATAGGCTGCCAACCGATTTCTGTAATATGTGAAACTTTGAGTGATACCATTTCCAGTTTAATTTGGGGCCACGAAAGCAAAGTCATCCGTCATTGCGCTTTTAAAAGTCAACGTGAGAAATGACAGGGTGCTTGAGAAGCATTGGTGGGAGCAGAAAGGCCACTCCATAACAGGGCTGTAAAAGACAACACTTCCCTATGAAATTGTGAAATCATTAAATTGAGAGGTGTTACTTTAAAAGGCCATACAGCTCAACTAACTCTTTGCTTATTTAGCTACAGGAGGTTGCCAATATTTTTAAACTAACAGTTAAATCATCAGAAATTTCAATACTAGACCACATTTTTTCCTACAGAAGCCAGAATAGTCATTGTCTTTATAGCTGTCATCAGTTAGCCATAAAACCTGAAATCATTGTTTTGGACAAAAATTCAAAACTGATGTTTTTTGTTTAATTTTTATACTAGGTTTTATTTTGTGTACTTGATGCTTGTGTGTGCAGAAGGCTTTTACAAACACTCTTTACAGCCCTTTTTGAATGTACTCAATTTCACTATAACAGACTGGGGGACTTAATTAGGGTTAAGAGAGCCTAAGACTTCCTAAGAACTTACAAAAAGGAAAGATTAAAAAGAACTGTCATCATGGTATGGGTGCATGTGATCATAATAATACTAACTGAGAACTCTGGACTTCTAGTAGTTCCTAGAATAACAAAGTCCACTAAAGGCAGTAGAGTATTCCCACATTTAGCTCCTAAACTTTGGAACAGTCTTCCTGACAGTGTTCAGAGCTCAGACACACTCTTTAAGTTTAAGTGCAGATTAAAAACGTATCTTTTTAGCAAGGCCTAAACATAACTCATCGCATATCATAACCATTTGCTCCAGTACATCTGATCAAAAGCACATTATCAACTTGTGCTTGTTAATATTATGGAAAGCAGCCATGCTAATTCCTCTCTACTGCTTTTCTTTTTCTACCCATCCTAAGGCAGGTTACGGCAGGTCCAGTTGTGTCCCACCTCATGAGGATTATAACCCTTCAGAAAAATAGATGCCGACCCCGCAAACATCCCGAACCTTCTAGAGATGTACCAGTGCTATTGGAATTGCACATCATGTAAAGTTTGGACATTGGACCTCTTCAAAGGTTTAAAGGCTCTGGCATGGAGGAGTTGGTGTTGGATCTATAAATAGCTCAAATGGTGAGCTATTTTATTAGATGCGCAGTAGCTCTTGGTTCCGCAAAGTCATCGGAGTGTAGAAGACTGTAGAAAGTACATTACTCATAATCACACACTCCGGTACTCAGGGTAGTTCTCACTCTCCAGTGTTTTGTATTGATTCTTTTGAGTCTGGTTCTTCTCAGTGTTTCTTCCTTATTCATCTAAGGGAGTTTTTTTCTTGCCTGTCACCCCAAGCTGCTCATCGGGGATGAATACACATAATTCACTTGAATTCCTAAGTTATTGTAAAGCTGCTTTGAGACAATTAATGTCCATTGTGAAAACCGCTATAGAAATAAACTTGAACTTGAACTTGAACTTAACGAAAAGCCACAGAAATGGGAAAGGCCAAGTATCAAATGGAAATCTGTCCTGTTGACATTTCTTGAAGGTTTGATGAATGCAGACAGATGCTAGGGAGAAATCGATTTAATTATTAAATTTTTATTCCATTCAACTAAACTTAGAGATATTATTTGGTCAACTTTGTGTTGTTAAATGGTTAAGTTACAATCAGTTTTTTTACTTCATGAATAGGTTATGAAGTGTCCACTTTCTAGTCAGAAGTTCATTTATCTTGCTGCAGAAACAGAGGAGTAGGATATGGGGGGGAAATCACAGAATATTGTGACTCTTTTTTTTGTTGCTTTTTTTAGTATGCTGTGCAAGCTATTGCATGAAATAAACAGTTGCAACAAAGTGCAAAACGACAAGCAGAAGGATCAAGTGAAAAATCTGTAACAAGATGGACGCCATAACTCTATTTTAAGACTAGTTGAAAAAGCATTAAGAGTCACTCCAAAGTTGGATTCTTCACAGACGATTTAAGTGATTCGTAAACCATTACAATAAAATGGAGAGCATAGAGAAGGCACAAATGTCTCATTGATCAATGGGCTGAAATGCATAAATATAGCAAAGGCTGAGAGTCTCCCACAGGGAGTGTTACACAGTTAATTATTCAACAACACAAAACCCTAAAATAAAATGAAGATGCAAAGGCATGACTCTGGTATATTTAAGATGTTTTGTTTGAAATTATTACAACTGCAGCAAAAATAATGTCATCTACTTTATACTTCTTAGTGAGAGTATATTTAGTGTTTATTATTATACAAGTGTTTTGTCTGTTTTCTGTGTGTGAAGAGATCTTGAAGTAGGAGGAAATGCTTACAACCCTTCCAGTTTAGCAGAAAGTGATTAATCATACATCATGTCCACATTGCACATACCTTTGTGCTTAGCGTTATTAATTTGACTATAATCTATTATGCAGAGACAATTCCTCCAGTCTTTTATGTGTTGGCACCATGTGGCAGCAGTTAGACCATCACAGTGCCTTTTTACTTTTTATCTTTGCTCCACTTTTAATCGCAAAGCAATAATGTCACTGACTTGTCAATACTACACATTTAATTCATTATATACCTCGGTGTCACAATTACTCAACCTCCGTCAATGTGGACCAGAGGTCCTGACTGTAATTTCCTGCTTTAAATAAACAGGCACCTTAGGATCCCAACAATAGGATCATTGTAGTTTGAATTAATTTAAACTGATTAATTCATTACTTTGCTTAAATGTGGTGTTGTTCGTAATTAAAGAGGCTTGACACACAGATGGTTTCAAATTCACTCTTATACAGTGTAATATATTTTCCCAATTGTATTGAAATCATTTGTTTTGTGTATCAAAAATGTGTCGATTTTCGGGGTCATGTTTTTCGCTAGGTGTACCGACTACACTAAATAACCCCAGATGTGAATAAGCATGTGTGCATCCTGTATTCTCACTTTGGCTCTGTATCCATTATGGTCCTGAAAGCTTTTGCTGAAGATAAATGAATATTTTGCAGATAGTGAATCAAATTTTTTTATTAAGCAAGTGGAGGTGAAATTTAATTTTCTAATTTACAAATCTAAAATCAGAGAAGCTCATCACATAATAGGACATGATCATGAAGGCCCAGAGGTTTCCACTTCTTCCTTATTCATGGATAACAGCAACTTTACGCATTGTAAATTACCCAGATCAACTTTCATTTTATGTATTAGTAACAGGTTGAACATTATGGGATTAAACTTACCAATTACAGACAATTAGCAGGAGCATTAATGATTTCTCTATTGGCATTCTGATGCACCTGCATATTAAATTGATGTAAATGGTCCTGATTATTATTAATGAAATACTTGTATGTCATGCAGGTGGGCTCACTGTTCCTGCACTATATGTCCCTGAAGAAGTTAAGAATTCATCTAACCTGATTATAAACTGTGGGCCTTGTTCTCTTTAAGGACTGCAATTCAGCAGAGGGACAATTTTTTTACACATTTGTGCCATTCATTCTTCACCTACATAGAACTTTAGAATTCTAAAGTCATGGCTTATCAACAAACATGATTTGCTATTTTTCTTAATGCATTTGTACAACCAATAACAATGTGCTTTCCGTATGTTCTCTTTTGTTCAGTTACTGTATTCCAACTATGCCTTAAACAGTACAACATAAAATATTAAATCTTTCAGTTTACCATATTTATATGTACTTATGTATTTACAATACAATGTAATCCATTATTATGTGTAAAATTTGGATTAATCCTACAGTCTATGGATAGTATAAATTGTGTATATAGGATATATGGAAATTTTCATCTGTGAAGGGTCCACAATTTGTAAGAATTGAAAACTCCCCCTAGGAAGAGTTATTGTACACAGGAAGAGTTATTGTAACCCAGGCTGTGCTCTTATTGCTATGTTTAGTGTGGCTTTAAGAGGTCACTGCCCCCATCTCCTCTACCTCAGTCTGTAATAGCCACGCTTTGGGCCTGCTCACACTCAGCCTCACTTCACTCACAGTCCTGAACACATCCAATTTCCTCATTGGGTTGTGCCTGCCACACATTCACAGGAACCCAATCCACTGTGCCATCTCTACTGTGTCTTTGGGTTGTGTTAGATTACTGCACGAATCCCTTTTTTTAGCCTTTTGAACTCTACCACAGCCTGTGTCACTGTGTCCAGGATAACTTCACAACGGATATTTTCTATGCGTTCTCTACCCCTGTATAGAGCAGGTTTTACTGTCCTAACAACCAGGGTCTCGCATTTGAGGATTTCTGGCGCATTTTACTAGATTTTTTTTTTTACTGTGAGTTATGATGCCAATAAGAAGTAACAATGAAGGAAGGTAGAAGATATACTTTGGAGGACAAATATAGCATAATTCATCAGTCTGGATTTAGTTTCAGAGCTTGATATCAGTCGCTGTGTCTCTGCAATGGAGGTGATGGGCCACATTAGACCAGAGACAGCTTAAATCTTTCTGTTTCATCTCATTTTCATAATCATAAGGCTGTCTGAAGGTGCAGCTGTGCCAACATTATGTGGGCTACTTTGGAAGAAACATGATTATATTACTCTATAAGTGTGCAAGCTTGGCTCTATCTGGCATAGAATAGGCCACTAAGAGGGGTATTGGAGAATTATAGAAAGTGGATCAAATTTAGAAAAATGAGCCCATTCTATTATTCTTTTTCCTGCCCCAACAATCACCAACCAGTATAGGCTTCATACATAAAAGAAAATGCAACTGTAACAGAGGGGTGACTATCACTTCTCAAAATCCTATTTGAAATTAAAATAAAATACACATTATTATGTGTTAAACATAAGTCAATATGTGCAAATATATTGCTGAAACCATTCCGATAATGGCAGTTTAATCTTACAGTGTGGTTCTATCTCAGGAAAAGAGCACAGTGTTGAACTCAGCAATGGTTCACAGACAGATGAATTTCTGATGTGCGGACAGACACCCATGAGGTTGTCCTTCAGCTCACCGCACTCTCTAGTGCAACACCAGCATATGAATATTTGATCATAACCTTGCAATGATGCCCATTGTGTCAGTATTCATAAACCTCAATTGATGCAAAATTCCATCTTACAAAGTAATCTAACAAACTCACCGGCAGAGCTAACTGCAATAAAAGCGAATTCAAATTTCTGCCATCTGGGAGGATGCTTAATCCTTCTTTCATTTCACATTTCCTCTGTCTAGCTTTATTTTCTGTGCAACCCTACAGTGGATTATACTGTAATTTCTGCTTTGAATGTTCTGAATGAAAGTAAGTAGTCTAGTCGGGACTGATTAATGCTTTATAAATACATTCATTATCGTATATAATAATGTCTTAAAGAAAACAAATTAAATAATTTCTAGTTTTATCCATTAGAATTACTTAATTCGTGACAAACAGAAAACTAATAGTAATGAGTCTCTGATATGACTAGTCATAGAATATGTTTTGAAATGATGCATAAATACACTACCATCATTTGTTTTTCTCCATAAACTGGGTATACAATAATCGAATCCTGACAGACAATAACTGAAAAACCCTTTTGTGTTATGAGCTGTGCAGTGCTTATTTCTCTCATAAGGCAAAGCAAAACATCTGCACAACATGATCAAATGCTCTGCATCTGCACAGGCAGGATTTTGTTGTCACAAATTTGTACTCACCAGAAAGCAGCAGCAAAATAAATGTATTCAATCGAGCACTAAATTGGAACTATAGTGGGTAGCGTAACCATCAACACATCAATTCAGCACTGTTGGGCAGTAATGGCAGGCCAGTGTTCTCAATGGCCCCTGGGATGCAGCAATATATATGCAGAAAATTGGAAATCAATGCAGGTTTATAATCATAGTAGAAGCAATACTGTTTAAGCAATTAAAGAAAATGGCACTCGTCATTTTATTAAAGGTTGACTTGTTCGAGTGAGTGGTTATGCAGGTTCCACAGAATTAGGCCATAAACAATGAACTGGGTGACACTTGTTGCAAAATACAAGTGGGTCTGCATAGTGTTGAAAAGATTTTGTAAGTAATTATGTTTCATAATATTATATATACATATTATTTTCAGTCATTAACATACCAACAATGTGCTGTAGATTAATTAAAACCTGTTCTTATTGAGCAGAATTTTTTTAAGCCCAGCATTCATGGTAAAATGCTATTTCTGGTGATCGACCTCTCAGGGATCTCAATATTCCTGTGATACAGCAGATGTTTGCACAGCAAATTTAATTCAGTCTAGCACTGTATTTGGATTGTTTCCCTTGAAGTTTGTTGAAGGAATGTGGCGAGTTCTCTGTCAATTTTTGTGGTAGTACATGCATTATTCTTTAGAATAGCAATGTCCCAGCTATCACTCATTTCAATGTGAATCGACTCCAAGAGAAGTACCAGTAGCAATAATACAACTGACATACACTCAACTTCTATGGAAATAATCCTGAAGTGTCATGGACATCACGGCAAAATCTGCCTGCTCTGGGTCACGTTACAGTGACATCACTTGTGACCAGTCCTCTACCTTGTCAGAATATGTTAGCAATGCCAGGAGAATTACATCACTCGAGAGACCTGTCAGGTATAGTGTCTGCATTTGTATACCTCATTCTTAGCCACACTGTCTGCTTGACAAAACAGTATACAAATGTACAATGTTATTGTGTGTGTTTGACTGGAATTTTGAAGGGTTTAATAATTAGCTGATGAGTTGGATGAAAAAGGGAAAAAAATGCAGTGGTGTGTAGTGCAGCCTCCTCTGGGACTGGTGTAGGCAGTGAGGGAGATCCCCTGTTGGTTCTTTGTTTATTCTGGTTTGAAGGAACATTTGCTAGATTGACAAGAGCTCAGGGGACCAGAATAAGGGGAAAAAAAACTGCAAGACCAGTAAAGTGCTAGACAATAAGAATGTTTAGCTTCTTAATTACTTTACCATTTCTATGCCTAAATGAATATATAAAAATTTCCCTTTTACTCCATTTCAAAGCTTAAATAAAATATAAAAATTTAAAGATGTCTAAGAATATACTGAAGCTGTGTTATAAGGTCATATAAAGTCATCATTTAATACTGCATTTTATCAATAGGTGTAAGTGTCAAAAATAGACCTGAAGTCATTATAAATCGGCAGCTCTAAGTAATTAATTAAGCTAAGATGTAAGTTCACTCGTTTCTTTTCAGTCAGGACAAGACCTGGCTGCTGTTTGGCAGCACTTTAATGGTTTAGATTTGGTGAGCAGCTGACAGTTTTCTTATTTCCTTTTTGCTCAATGGGATCTTGTATGCTAATTCAGACACAATAGTGTGGAAAGCTACATCTGTGTGTTTGGGGAAATGTAATTTTTAATTAAAATCCCAGGCCCTAAAAGATAAGCAGACATTAATTTCACCTGGGGTTTGTAGATACACATAACCAAAGTAACATGATAAAACTGCTCATGATATTCGTCCAGCAAGTATAAGTCAAGCAAGTAAGCAAATGAAGCAAACTATAGAATATTATGGATAATTTAAAGGCATTTTATAACAATTAATTAATATTAGGAGCCTTGTATAGCCATGTATAGTTCCCCATTGGTACAACGTCAATAACCACTTTGTCCTGGTCACAGCGACATGTGGAACAGCACAAGATTCTGCACAGAGAGTAACCAGAGCTCAATACTGAACCTTGCAGGTGTATGTCAGCAAAATGATCTAGAATGATCAGAGAAGACCTTTGCACTCACCGCTACAAGAGGCGATATTAACCTTAGAGAACCCGGAGAAAGCCTACTGTGAAAATAAGTAGAAGCAGCACAGAATCCCTGCAGTGGCACACCTCTAAATAATGCCCCAGATAATGAGACACTTCTAATAGTCACAGTACGACCTGGGTGTCCAGTCCATATGTAGGCCATGGTGATGATATCCACCATCCAGTTGGGCAGCTTTTGCTTTTAGTAAGGGAGCCTATCAGATGAATCTTTGGAGGATCAAATGGCCAATGTCTGGCCTAAATAGCATTATAAACCAGAATTGCCAAGGACAGCAATATACCCACTGCAGGTGACCAACATTTAATGTATTCAGTGTTTGGAAGCACATTTCTGGGCACATATTTATTAACTACACAACTTCTATGTATATCTAATACTGTAATGTCATGGACTTTTCGGTAAAATCTAGCTACTCTGCGTCATATTACAGTGCTGCCAGTTGTGACCAGGCAGACTTGTTCAGAACATGTTGGCAATGGCAGAAGAAAAAGAAGGGTTCTATTACTTGTGAGAGGTGTCAGCATAGTGTCTGCATTTGTACACCTTATTCTTAGTCACACTTATTTTGTCTCGTTTTATGGGTTCAAATGCCTGACTAGAATTTCTAAGGGCTTAATAATTAGTTGATCAATTGCAGCGGTGTGAAGTACAGCCTAACAGAAAAAAACGGTAGTGTCAGGCACAGCAACTAACCTTTTTGAAAGTGGATAAATCTAGCCTTTGTTTTAGTGTTAGTATTATGGAGTTATTTTCTGAGTTTGCCACGAGACAGAGTGCCAAAATATGTGCAAGACAGGTGGAAACTGAAATGCCTGCAATTTTAAATTGACTCACAGAAAACATGTATTCTGGGGCAAAGGGAATATGCAGCTCAGGGGGTTATTGGCACATAACTTCCCACAATGAAGGAGATTTACCATACACAATCTCTCAGTAATGCAGCATGGCTCTTGAAAGTCCCCAACCATCCATCCCAAAAACATCTACTGTTCTTTGATCAGAAAAAAAAGGGGAGGGGGGGGATAGAGGAAAGAGAGGAATATAATGCATGGTCAAGTGTGTATGTATGTGTGAGTTTGCTAATAGAGTACATCTCCTCAGAAAATTATCACATATACAATGTCCCATTGACAAGTATTGTAGGACACGTTCGGTTTATAACAAGGATTGCTCTGTAGTATTCTATAGATGATAAAACTTCAGGTATTTTGGACAACAGATCTGCTTAAAGGAGGCCACCATAAATAACTGAGTCAATTTCACATCAGTGAAGAGGTCCACCTGCACCTTGCCAAACCTCTCCCATAACTTTTTACGAAAGGCCTTGCGTTATATCTAAATCAAGCCGATTCTGCAAATGTTATCGTCTCATCTTGGTCTCCATCCAGCTATAGAGTAAACTAGATTACTACTACTAGAGTATCTTCTAATGGGCTGGAATTAAAAGCCTGTAGCCACAATGGTCCTTTTCTGTAAGATGGAAATCCTCAATTCTAGGTATATGCATTAATTAAACTTGTTATTTCCATAATAAAGCCTCAGAAATAACATCATTTCGCGATGGACTAAAAAAAAAAAAAAGCGTTCAGAGGAAAATGCGAGGCTGAATTTTATCCCAGCTCACTTATTTTCTGCCTCTTCTATAGTTGCACAAATAAATAAAATTTTTAAATCATAATAAATAAATTAAAATATCAACTCGTGAATTTCCGGTGCTTTCCGGAAACGGTTTCTGCCTCCATTTTGTTGCCTTGTTTGCAGCTAGGAGAATTGTTGTTGCTGCTGTTGTCTGGGGCGCCGAGAGAAAGATTTTTCAGCGATGGACGGGTAAGTGTATATTTACCGCTATTGTTTTTTATGTTCTATAATTTTTTTCTCTTCTGGAAATGTAGAAACGGTATATTTGGAAGTTGTCTTTGTAAACACACGGCTACGCCGCGCGCTACCAAGCTAACCAGCTAACTCATTGAATGGCTACAAGAAGAGACGGAGAGCGTGGCGTGCTGTTAGCAACACGGCATCCCGCGTTCGCAGATTACATACAAGCAGCGATTCGGATCCTCCCGCGTGTCCGTGTGCCGCTAATAAAACCTACTTTATATCCACATTAAACAAACTCGAGTTCGTTTTTAATGCGGGGTTGAGTCTTATATAGCCGGCGCGGTGTGTTTACTGGTTAGCGAACACTGGGGGCGAGCATTGTGGCTAAGTGTGTGGGGTTTTGTATTTTTTTTTTGTCGGTGAACTTCACAGACAAATTAAATCAGTCTTACCCGCATGTATACGATTAAATACAACTAATGCCGGCGAAACCCCACACCTTTTTGGTGTATCTGTATTCCTAAAGAGTTTCCCAGGCAGACGACTAGCCAGCTTACGCCGGTGTCCAGTCCATATGTAGGCCATGGTGATGATATCCACCATCCAGTTGGGCAGCTTTTGCTTTTAGTAAGGGAGCCTATCAGATGAATCTTTGGAGGATCAAATGGCCAATGTCTGGCCTAAATAGCATTATAAACCAGAATTGCCAAGGACAGCAATATACCCACTGCAGGTGACCAACATTTAATGTATTCAGTGTTTGGAAGCACATTTCTGGGCACATATTTATTAACTACACAACTTCTATGTATATCTAATACTGTAATGTCATGGACTTTTCGGTAAAATCTAGCTACTCTGCGTCATATTACAGTGCTGCCAGTTGTGACCAGGCAGACTTGTTCAGAACATGTTGGCAATGGCAGAAGAAAAAGAAGGGTTCTATTACTTGTGAGAGGTGTCAGCATAGTGTCTGCATTTGTACACCTTATTCTTAGTCACACTTATTTTGTCTCGTTTTATGGGTTCAAATGCCTGACTAGAATTTCTAAGGGCTTAATAATTAGTTGATCAATTGCAGCGGTGTGAAGTACAGCCTAACAGAAAAAAACGGTAGTGTCAGGCACAGCAACTAACCTTTTTGAAAGTGGATAAATCTAGCCTTTGTTTTAGTGTTAGTATTATGGAGTTATTTTCTGAGTTTGCCACGAGACAGAGTGCCAAAATATGTGCAAGACAGGTGGAAACTGAAATGCCTGCAATTTTAAATTGACTCACAGAAAACATGTATTCTGGGGCAAAGGGAATATGCAGCTCAGGGGGTTATTGGCACATAACTTCCCACAATGAAGGAGATTTACCATACACAATCTCTCAGTAATGCAGCATGGCTCTTGAAAGTCCCCAACCATCCATCCCAAAAACATCTACTGTTCTTTGATCAGAAAAAAAAGGGGAGGGGGGGGATAGAGGAAAGAGAGGAATATAATGCATGGTCAAGTGTGTATGTATGTGTGAGTTTGCTAATAGAGTACATCTCCTCAGAAAATTATCACATATACAATGTCCCATTGACAAGTATTGTAGGACACGTTCGGTTTATAACAAGGATTGCTCTGTAGTATTCTATAGATGATAAAACTTCAGGTATTTTGGACAACAGATCTGCTTAAAGGAGGCCACCATAAATAACTGAGTCAATTTCACATCAGTGAAGAGGTCCACCTGCACCTTGCCAAACCTCTCCCATAACTTTTTACGAAAGGCCTTGCGTTATATCTAAATCAAGCCGATTCTGCAAATGTTATCGTCTCATCTTGGTCTCCATCCAGCTATAGAGTAAACTAGATTACTACTACTAGAGTATCTTCTAATGGGCTGGAATTAAAAGCCTGTAGCCACAATGGTCCTTTTCTGTAAGATGGAAATCCTCAATTCTAGGTATATGCATTAATTAAACTTGTTATTTCCATAATAAAGCCTCAGAAATAACATCATTTCGCGATGGACTAAAAAAAAAAAAGCGTTCAGAGGAAAATGCGAGGCTGAATTTTATCCCAGCTCACTTATTTTCTGCCTCTTCTATAGTTGCACAAATAAATAAAATTTTTAAATCATAATAAATAAATTAAAATATCAACTCGTGAATTTCCGGTGCTTTCCGGAAACGGTTTCTGCCTCCATTTTGTTGCCTTGTTTGCAGCTAGGAGAATTGTTGTTGCTGCTGTTGTCTGGGGCGCCGAGAGAAAGATTTTTCAGCGATGGACGGGTAAGTGTATATTTACCGCTATTGTTTTTTATGTTCTATAATTTTTTTCTCTTCTGGAAATGTAGAAACGGTATATTTGGAAGTTGTCTTTGTAAACACACGGCTACGCCGCGCGCGCTACCAAGCTAACCAGCTAACTCATTGAATGGCTACAAGAAGAGACGGAGAGCGTGGCGTGCTGTTAGCAACACGGCATCCCGCGTTCGCAGATTACATACAAGCAGCGATTCGGATCCTCCCGCGTGTCCGTGTGCCGCTAATAAAACCTACTTTATATCCACATTAAACAAACTCGAGTTCGTTTTTAATGCGGGGTTGAGTCTTATATAGCCGGCGCGGTGTGTTTACTGGTTAGCGAACACTGGGGGCGAGCATTGTGGCTAAGTGTGTGGGGTTTTGTATTTTTTTTTTGTCGGTGAACTTCACAGACAAATTAAATCAGTCTTACCCGCATGTATACGATTAAATACAACTAATGCCGGCGAAACCCCACACCTTTTTTGGTGTATCTGTATTCCTAAAGAGTTTCCCAGGCAGACGACTAGCCAGCTTACGCCGGCGACCTACACATTTAGCTAAAACGTGTTAGCATGCTAGGTGACTTGCTGTTCCCGCTGCTTTGTGTCACCAGATAGGGAGCGCGTGTCTGTCCGGAAACACAAAAACACACAAGAGAAATGCACATGTACTGTGTGGATAGTTTATTCATTTATTTATTCATAATGTAGACTAACTTTTATAGGGGTTCGGTAACGTTATCAAGGCCGCGACATTCTTATTAGCTAGTCAGGTCTGGGCCGGAGACTGATGTTCAGCATCCACTGTAGTGTTTGTAACCTGAACTCATGAATGATTTCTAACCGAGAGCAGTTACACAGATGATATATTCACCATTTTTATCATTTCAGTCATGATTTCCCGATTCAGTCGAGATCAACCAGGGCAAATAGCAGTTTCTTGCTTCTTATTTACCAAGTTTTATACCACTATGGCTGTAGGATTTCTTTTACTGGAGCTATGTTTATATATATATATATATATATATATATAGCCAGCCATATTGGTATAAAACTTGATAAATTAGAGGCAAGCAACTACTGCCTCGAGTAAAAGTATATCGTATTACATACATACATATGTAATGTATGTGCTAAGATTGACCTCTGTTCGTCCCACAGTGTGGAAATTCCTGTATTAAAAAACGTAAAATATAAAGCAGAGTACAAGTATATACAGTACAGTGTATAAATGCAAAATAATACGAAATAAACTAACACCAGTCATTTGCATTTGCAAGCAAATTGCACGGTTTTAAATGGTGCTATTGCATATTTATTACACCAAATATTCAGGAATTGTTATTGCACAGTTTAAAATAAAGTAATAACTGTACATGATTATACTACTATGTGTCAAGGTTTGGCTTAAGCACACACGAGCAAGCCATGATATTCTGCATTGTATTATTTTTTCCCCCTCAAATTCAGAAAAAGGAAAAATGTTCCTTTTCCATGGAAAGTGTCAAGTATTTTCTTTTAAATGACATGGAAGTAGTTCACCAGTATCATATTCCCAATGATCAGTCATTTGGTTAAATATCGAATTCAGTGGAAGAGCTTTAAAGTGGGAAGAGTTAAGAGCTTTATAAATCCAATAAAAACCCTGTTGCACTTGATTTAATCATGTTGACAGAACCTGACTGTGACCATACACCAGTTTTGATTGAATTATTAACATGTTTAATTGGTCTATAAACTTTATTTGGTCTTGTTTTTCAGCATCAGTGATGTTGCGGTTGGTGTTAAGGTGAGATTCCTCATACTTTTTTCTTTTGAAGACATGCAGCTGCATTTCTTGAGTTTTAAATGCTGCAGTTTAAATAAAAGCGTGTAGAGCTGTAATGTGTACATATGTTGGTGTAGTAATTTCAGATTGTTTCAATAAGTAATAGTAAGTAATCAGAGTTGAATTGCTGGTGAATAGTTAAGTCCCTGTCCTAATACATGTTACCTTTTAATATTTAATTGGTTACTTCTGAAATAACAAAGGGAATTGTGTTAAACCAAAACTATGAAATATTGGTTTGTAGTTGGGCACGTGAACATGTATTGGAATATCCGGCTAACCATTTAAAGCTTGTGTTTGAATACAAATCATGTTTTTTTTATTGCTAAATCTTCACATTAAATGAGTGAAATCATGAAAAAGATGAGCAGTATTTTTCAAGCAGAAATGCCCCACTTTCACTGTGTGCAATTTAGAGTTGTGCACTGGGACTTAATGGTTTTTACTCTCATGCTTGTGGAGCAGGTGGTCAGATACAAAACTCGCGGGACGCAAGTGAGATAATGCTCAGTGCATTTCCAATAATGTTTGGTACAAACCCATTAAAACTACAATAGGCACAAATTAGGTCCCTCCGTTTTTGCAGATTAACTGACGCGGTACTCACAACAGGTCACGTCTGCTCTGCACCGGTTTTCATTTTTCCCAGGGCCCTGCTTTTGCATGGACCATTTATTTGTGTTTTTCTTTACTGGTTTGTACAACTGTCTGTACAGACTATTTAATTATTTTAAACGTGCCACATTTTTTACTGTCCAGTTTGTAAATCCAACACGGTTTTGGCTTGAAGTTTAATGGGCTGGAACAAGCATTCACTAAAGTGTTTAAATTCATATGTTAATAAATAAATAAATAAATATATATATATATATATATATATATATATAGATATAGATATAGATAGATATAGATATAGATATATAGATATAGATATATAGATATAGATATATATATATATAGATAATTTATTTATTTATATATATATATATAATATTTCAGTGTATTATGTCTGTCATTATTTCTATTTATTATGTCCCATCCTTAAACAGGACATATTTTTAATTGCAGTGGCAAAAATACTGGTTTTTAATTTCAAATGCATTTCCAGTTCTTTTGTTTTCGCTTGCAGGTATTTTCAAATATAAAGTCTTTAGTTAGTCAGTCCTTATTTAAAGGAGTCACAGATAAATAATTAATATGCTTCTTTTTACAGTTGCTAATTTGCTGTTTGATTATGTAGTAAGACAACCATGACTGGACCTGAGAAATATCATGCTGAATTTCTTTTTATAGTTTTTTTGTCTTGTGTTGTAGATTTCCATGGTTATGGTTATTCTTTGTTTAAAAAAAAAACATAGCCTGAAAAAAACAGTCTGCTTGGAATAAAGATTTGTCCAACCTATTCTGTGTATTCAACTGGCGCTTACTTTTTTTTTTTTTTTTTTTTTGTGCGACAGATTTGATGTTTCCTGACACAATGTTTTATTTATAATTATTATTTTTATTTAGATTATTTAGAATCAGTTAGGCAAAACAGTTGTTTTAAACAAAATAAACAAACAAACAAGTTACCTTTAATCTCACATTTGCACTTCTCTATCTGTGATCCTGAACTCGGCTGTTACAATAACTTTAAATGTGAGTTTACGAGTGAGTGTTCACTTTATAATCATGCAGCATGAATGGCTGTTGTAGTGGCTTTATTATAATACTGTGCTGCATGTTCAGCCTGCATCCAGAGGTTATTTCAGTGTGAATAAAACAGAAATATAGGAATTAAAGACTATAAATAGAAACATTGTTTTCTTGAAGTTTGCCTTAAGCTGCATTAGTACAGGTTTGTTAAAACAGCAGTATATAAATTGAGTGCATAAATAAAAAACTTGAAGCGGTGGGTTTGTTTTCCACATTTTTATATGGGGGGTAGTTTTCAGTGGGATATGAAAAGCTCTTCTGGCGATTTAAGTACATCATCTGAAAAAGCCGTTTCTAAGACAGTTTTCTGTCAAGTGCTTAATAAAATACACAGTTTTACCTGCTAATGGCAGAATTTCCCATTGTTTGTGAAGAGTCTGAAGTTAATTTCAGACCCAGCTCTTTAAGTATTTGCCTGACATATCTTAATGGTTTGCCCTTGCATCCATGTTTACGAAACTGAATTTCACTTTAATAGTTAAGGACAGACGGTGTCATTAAAACCCAAAGACAAATAAATCACAGGTAACTTAGGCATTTTATTTATTTATTTTTTGGATTGGAAGGGAAAATGCCAAGGCCATTAAAATGTATTATTTGATATTCTGTGGCTATTTGTCATTGAAGAAATAGATAAGATTTAGAACTGTCCCCTGGATATTTGATTTAGGCCTACTTCAAGTTTCCATCTCCGGCTTTCATAATATTAGACTGGCAGTAATTGAATGGGGCCTGTTTATGTCTAAGATGGTTAGGAAAATTATGATATTCTCAGAAATGCCTTCTGCTAGCAGATCTCTTAACTTGGTTTGTGTTCCACCAACAGAATTTTCCTCCCCGGAGAATTATATTAACTACTTCCACACACAAACAGTTTATGGGGAAAACATTAGATTTTTTTTTTTTTTTTTTTTTAAAGAATTTGTAGTTTTTAATATTTTTTGTTCTTGTTTAATTTTGATGTACATTATTCTATTAAGAGCTAGTAATGACACACATTTAATTGGAATCATTAGAAATGAATCTCCCCACCACTTTAAGATTCATGTAGATGCAAATAGTAAGAAGTATTTTTTTTTTTTAGTACTTATTATAAGATGTGTAATTTATTCTGCCCAGGCAATTGTAATTTAGTTCAGCAATTATAGTGAGCAGCTTTGCCTTGTGCCGATCATTCATTTTTAGTTTTAACTACTTACTGACTATTGCTATAAACATTTCGGGGCTTCAGGGATCTAATTGAGCTTAGGATAAGATGACTGTGTCTGACATTCCAGACACTGCAAGATTAAAAAGACACCTTAGGAAAAAGAAAAGGTCTGGTGTTTTATGTGTCTTGATTTTATTTTTTTAAGCAGTCTTCAGAGAGCTTTGTGTCATGTTCTTGACAGCAGCAAAAGCAAAGTGTCATTGGAGAATACTGTTTGTTTCACTTATATTTCTTCATTTTAGAGAGGGTCAGATGAGCTGATGTCCAGCAGCATGTACAACAGTCCCAACTCTGGGATGAGCAGTATCAGTGGTAAGTAAGGCACTGCATTCTTTCTAACTGTCCAGTGAACAAAGCAGGATTAATAGAAATCAAATGATCATAAATGCTAGAAAGTAAAAGTATGTTGACAGATCTGGTCTTCAGTGCAATTATCTTCCTTTAAATTAAAGTATGATAAAACAAAAATGTCCTCCTTATTAAATATTTTCAAAAAATGTATATTTTTTTTCTATATTTTGACCAGAAGATATTATTAAGAAGTTATTCCGATTTGCTAATCAGTTTTGGGGAAACCAATAAAAGATTTCCAGGATTATCACCTTTGCTACTGATTTAGTTATGCCATTTAGCTGTAAGCCATGTTTCTGCTGCTTTGCCTTGTTAGATGGCACATCCAATGGAAGTGACAGCAAAAAATTGAGAGTTGATGAAAGGGTAGGAGAGGCTCCTCCATCACGTGTTCTTCATATCCGGAAACTACCCAGTGAGGTCTCAGAGACTGAGATCATTGCCTTAGGATTGCCCTTTGGAAAGGTCACTAATATCCTTACCCTAAAAGGCAAAAACCAGGTGAGTTTTTAAGCTCTTTTTTTATTTAATAAAGAGTCAAATAGATAAAGACTTTACAGTTAACATTTGCTTTGCTTAGGCATTCCTCGAGCTAAGCACGGAAGAAGCAGCTATTACCATGGTGAACTACTATTCAGCTGTTACACCGCATGTTCGAAATGTCCCAGTTTTCATTCAGTACTCAAATCACAAAGAGCTCAAGACTGAGACAAACCAGGTAGTTAACCATCTCCATACATCTTCCAAAATGATTCATTGTCGTTATGGAGTTTAAGATAAACAGTGCTAAAGTTTGGGTAATAGCTGCTATTTTTGCTTCTTAGTCTGGAACACCCACATCAGGCTCCAGTGACGGAACACTCTCAACACCCAGCAGTCCAGTCTTAAGGATCATCATAGACAACATGTTCTACCCTGTCACTCTAGATGTGTTACAGCAGGTTTGTGTTCTACAAATGATCTTTCATAGTAATTTATTATTGCCTGAATTCTAATTTTGAAGTCTTTGAAGCAAAGACCTTTTTTTTCTTTTTTTGCGGATGAGTTTCTGTCTTTGTTGAAGTTTTTTAATTCTCATGTTGTCTTTGTATAATTGTTTTTTTGTATGTCTTTCTCCCTTTTTTTTGTTGATAGATCTTCTCAATTCTCTCCTTTCTCTGTCAATAGATCTTCTCAAAGTTTGGCACAGTTATGAAAATCATCACATTCACAAAGAACAATCAGTTTCAGGCCTTGCTACAGTACAATGATGCAACGAGCGCTCAGCAAGCCAAAGTGGTGGGTGTAGGATCTGTTTATGGCAAAATGTGTTCTCTGTGTTCGGGTTCGTAAGTAATTTTTGTGCTCTCTTAGGCACTTGATGGACAGAACATATACAACGCTTGCTGTACGCTTCGTATTGACTACTCCAAGCTTGTCAACCTGAATGTGAAGTACAACAATGATAAGAGCAGGGACTACACTAGACCAGAGCTCCCTGCTGGTGATGGGCAGCCTGCTGTCGACCCCTCAGTGGCAGCGGCTTTTGGCAAGGACTCGAACTCCCTGCTTGGTAAGATCCCAGGTATCTCCCACTGTTTTTTTTCTTCTCTTAATGGTTTTTGGTGGGCTAGACACGAGTGCTAAAGCTTGGTTTAGTTTTTTACGGTGCTATATGGTGTATTTACCCCAACATAACAATCTGTTCCCTGTAACAGAAATCTTAAGAATAAAACCAGTTACAGTACATCTTCTAAAGAGGGCTCAACTTTTTACTCAATAAAAATAAAATTTAAAATGTGGGATTTTTTTTTTTTTTTTATAAATACACCGCAATTGACACAAGTGTCTGTAGTTTTGTTTGCACTGCGATTCAGTTGCTGGTGTTTTTATATAGTGAAAAGCTAAGCGTTTGACCAGCCGTGGTTTAACATTTTAGTATTGTTAACTGTGAGAAGAGCATTTACGTAAATCATTTGTTTATCCCAGACAAACTTTCTGTTATCTGCAAAGGACCAGCATGGTTGCACATTTGTTCTAACCTAACAGGAGGCACGCCTGATTCTAGTCTTCAAATGACCAAGGTTAGTCTCAATTGACTGAAACAAAGGCATGCAGCCATGCTGGCCCTTTGCAGGTAATGTGGAAGACCTTGGTTTACTTTTTCTACTGGGCTTCTGCCTTTTTCAAAGCTTGGTTTTGATGAAATAAGGATATTAAAGGGCATACCTGGCAGTAGATAGCACGGATCTGTTATCCAGTAGCAACCCTAAGGCAATATCAGCAGAAAAGCCTGGCTTGTATAGATTGAAAATCGGATTCAATAATCTGAACAAATCTACCATCAAGTAGCACAGAATTGCTTGTAGCGCAACAAAACACGGAGCAATATAATGTGCGCTGCAATGTTTAGTTAATTAGAATACCACACAACCACAACATGGGTTTTAGATTTACATTTTGTCTTCTTTGGTTGTATGCTTTTGTGTCGAGTGTGGAGTAAAACTTTTTGAGCTCCATTTAAACAATAAAAAAAACAAATTAAGTGCAAACCGAATAAATTGGGAAATAGTGCAATAATCGTTAATAATTCTGTAGCCCAGGCTTTTCACACACTATCCAGGAGCTCACGTTGTAGCCTGTACTTCATTTAGGTTTAGTCTCACTGAAGTTATATAGTACAGTGGTCCCCAACCCCCAGGCTGCGGACCGGCACCGGTCTGTGGGTCAATTGGTACCGGGCCGCACAGAAAGAATATATCACTTAGATTATTTCCGTTTTATTTATTATCTGATTCTGAATGATGTTTTATTTTGGAAAATTGCCGGATTCTCTCCGCCACATCTGTATGACTCACTCTTGATGCATGTCAAGATGCTTGCCTCGGTCACATGTCTTACCAACATCCGCTACCTTCTTAAAGAGGCTGCTCTGGCCGGTAACAACTAAATTTACAAAAATCTAGTATATATATATATATATATATATATATAATCTAGCTGATCTAGTATATTGCTGTTTGAAATTAGCACTTGTTTTTATAATAATGCGTTTACTATGTTTTTAATTGCCATTTTTCAGTGAGATTTACAATACCTTTTCAACACTCTTGTCTTGAATTTTAACATGTGCAGAGTGAGAACAAAGACAAGAGATGAGACATGGAAAAAGAAAACTAAGATGCTGGCAGTGTAACTTTATATAGAATTACTACAATTATTTCTTATTAAAACCCAGTATGCCCTGGCATACTTCTTGTTAAGTCTCATGAATGTCTGCTTCTAATGTTTTGTTTGAAACCTGGTATGATTAGATAATTACACAGGCCAAAATTTTGTGCTTTTAGTTAATGAGCCTTACACGCGGTATGCGTTTTGTTTCATGAGTGCAAATCTTTCTGTGTTGATTAACTTCTTAAACAACCCAAAAGGTGTTAATATCATTCAATTGTTTTTGCTGTTTCGTAACCAGTTTTAAAGGTTATTGATTTGACCAGCCTGTTAGACCTTTTTCAATATTATTTCAGTTCTCTTACATTTCCTAAAACTCAGAATAACATGATTACAGCTATTTAGAGAACACACTTCCCCTATTGAATAATACATTTTATTTAAAGGCTCCTTTCTAAACACTCAAGGACGCCATATAATTAATTGATGATAAAAAAACAAGGCAAACAACAAACATCTGTTCAGATTAGCGTTTTCTAATTAATTTTAACAGTTAAACAGCTGAGTTTTAAGGCATGATTTAAAAGTAATTGTGACTAATTGTGAATGACCTATTTTTGTTATTCTATCCTTGTCCATACAACATTGGTGGTTATGCTGTTGTGTTGTGCCAGTATGTGTCTGAGCTCTCTGTGCAACTTCAGGTGCTCTGAGTCCTCTGAGTGCGGCGGCGGCGGCGGCGGCAGCAGCAGGTCGTGTGGCTCTGTCTGGACACTCGGGTAGTGGAGTACTCCTGGTTAGCAATCTCAATGATGAGGTCAGTCATTTCTTAAGCCTCTGATTCTGTGTATTTTTCATTACCCTCCAATCTACATAGCCTTTTGTTGCTTTTATGTCATGCCATTGTTTGATGTCCATGATCAGTATAATGTACAATGGATGAAGCAAATGCAGTAAGGATGGTTGGAACTGTATCTGTTTGGTTGGATTCCTCATGGTGAAATTAATCTTTATTACAGTTCAGTTCTAGTTTCAGCAGTAGCTTTAAATAACCAAATCATTGTGCCTAAGACCTTCTGATTTACCCAACTGGCTGTATTTTAAGAACTAAAGTGTTCATTATGTGATGACACCAGTTCACATTTTTCATGAACTTCTGCTTGCATGTGTCTGCCTGTCATTTGTTTCATCTGAAAGTTGTTTTTCTTCAGAAATTATTCATGGCTTTGCTTAATCCTTAAAATGTGCTGTTTCTAAAAATGAGTCATTTGTCTCTAACTTTCTTTATTTCTCTCTGTCTGTCTCTTGCTGTCTGCTTTATAAAATGGGTTAAATGTTTCCATTATCTGCCTGAGTTCATTTCACTTCTGGCCCTTTCTCACTTTGGAAATGGAAAAATTTTATAAACTAAAGTGGTAACGAACAATCTTCACAATTGTGGCACTTAATAATCAAGTGTGTCTGGTTGGTTTTCTCTGTTCATGCCATAACTTAATGGTGGTTTTCTAGTCTACACCAGCATGGCAGTTATGGAAAATGTGGCCATATTCTAGTGCACGATGAACAAATGGACAAACTTGCATTCCAACCCTACCTTTTTTATATATATATATATATATATATATATATATATATATATATATATATATATATATATATATATATATATATATATATATATATATATATGGGCTGTCAATAGATTAAAATATTTAATCACATGATTGTCATGAGTTGGCACTTAATAAATTGCAACTTTATCGCACATTTTTTTTCCATTCTAAATGTACCTTAAATTAATACTTTAAGTTTTTTATACTCTAATCAACATGAGCATTGACCGCTATGGATGTTTAATACTAGTGAATTCATACTCAATGTGTAGCATGAATATGAAATATTCTTGTAAATGTTTTAACGTAATGATGGTGGTTTTAAATTACATAAATCGTCAGGACACCAAACAAAACGGTTTTAATTGCCTGTTGCCCGATTTCGGTTTTGAGGTGCGTAGTGTTAATTTTGACAGCCCATATATATATATATATATATATATATATATATAATTAGTTTTGTTGCATGCTTTATCTCCCCCTCCACGGTGGTATTATTATTTGTTGGGTTTTGTTTGGTTTTTATTTCAGTTTATGTATACTACCCTGATGCTGGGTAACTACATTGGCACAATTATTTGCTTGTATATTCTGTAATTGCATAGAGCAACCATTTTCTGACCAAACTCCTGCATTTCCTGTGTACTGACCTGTATTGTATATTTTTTGTTCCCCACTTTTTTTTTTATTCTGCATTTGTCTCTTCTTCTCCCCCTCCTCAATCATCCCCACCCCCTTATCTCTTTAAATCCTTCCCTCTTCATTCCTATCTGCCTCTCCCAATTCTGCCCTACTTTGACCACACCTCACTGTTCATGCTATATGCTTGAACAAATGTTCCTCGGATGAACTTGTCCCCAAATTAACCGCCTTGACCCATGATCCATGACCACTTCACCATTCTGCGGGAAACCACCCTCCGTTATGGATGATCTGTTCATCTTCGCTCTTCCTCGACTCCTCTCTCTACCTGTCTCACGCTGCTTGCTCTTCTCTCCTTCTAAAGATGGTTACGCCCCAAAGTCTGTTTACCCTCTTCGGTATGTTCTTGTTAGCACTCGTTTATTTTTGTTGTTTTTTTTTTTTTTTTTCCCCATATTTTATTCAGTCTGTTTATTTAATTTATTTAATAACATTTGTTGCCTTTTACTGTTAGTTTTGAGTTCTTTGGTTTTTTTTTTTCCCCCTCTGTCCGTTTTGAAGTGCTTTTTGATTTTCTTTAAGGCATGCATGTTTCTGCATGTACTGTCATCTCAGAGCTTATATTTAAATGTATTTTATTTGAGGGAACCTCTGAATCTCTTGCTTCTGTTTAAACTGTGATTAGTTTTCTTCATTAGGAAAATGTTCTGTCTCTCTTTATGATGAATCTAGCTCTCCACTCTTAAGTTTCACTCTGTTAAAGGCTAACTGTTCCTCCCTCTCCATCCTACTCTTCCTCCTGCTTCTCTCGCTGCTTCTTGCTATAATTCAGGGGTGTATGGTGATGTGCAGCGTGTGAAGATACTCTACAACAAAAAAGATAGTGCACTGATACAGATGGCAGATATGAATCAGGCTCAACTTGGTAAGATTAACTTCTTGATTTTGTCCTCCAGTTACAACTACAGTTAAAATACTGAAAGGAAATTATCACCCCCCCCCAATACAACTTTCCATAAGTCTGTGGCAGTGCTCTGTACATCACTGATGTACACTCTGCTTACAATTCTACATTTGTCAAACAGCTACTGGGTTTAGTTTCTAAGTATAGATGTTGGTTTATTGTAGCCTATTTATTAAAACATGGTCATAAGTATGTGAATACTCTGAGTAGCACCTGGTGAAAATGAAAAGCGCCGTGTACTTGTAAATACTTCGATTCTAATTGTGGAGAATGACGCCTGTGAAATTAGTCAACATCTGCCAAACTCATTGGCTGCAATCAGTATAGCAGAGAAAGGCCATGTGGCCTGAACATCTGTACATTTTATTTTGTGCTTATAGATGCTTTTGTTAAGCCCCCTAATTGTGGTGTATTAGTCTCTCATTTTTCCCCTCTTTGTACATCTCCAGCGATGAGTCACCTTAACGGTCAGAAGATGTATTCAAAAATCATCCGTGTGACCTTGTCCAAGCATCAGACAGTTCAGTTACCCAGGGATGGCTTGGATGATCAGGGCCTCACTAAGGATTTTACCAATTCTCCACTACATCGTTTTAAGAAGCCTGGCTCCAAAAACTTTCAGAACATCTTCCCTCCCTCTGCCACCCTGCATTTGTCAAACATCCCGTGAGTATAGCTCACTTAGTCACTGTGAGTTTTGAGTTCTGATTTTAGAAATAACTACCCATTAACTTGTCCATTTTACAGGCAAGACATAACTGAAGATGACCTCAGAGTACTGTTCACTAACTCCGGAGGCACTGTGAAAGCTTTCAAATTTTTTCAGTAAGTTCAGATTTTGCATTTAGTAAAAGACAGAGGGGTTTATATAGTGATTTGCTGGGACTTTGAATTTATTTAAGGGTCCTGTTGCTAAACTTTTTATTATTTTTTTTTAATGCACAGAGATCGCAAAATGGCTCTAATTCAGTTATCCACAGTTGAAGAGTCCATTCAATGCTTGATTGACCTACACAACTACAACATGGGTAACAATCACCATCTGAGGGTCTCATTCTCCAAATCAACAATTTAAAAGAAGCTGCGATGTGCTTGATGTTTTCTAATGTTACCTGTTGACTGTTTTGGTACACTGGGGACCACATTTTGACACTTTTTGTTTTCTTTTCCCAATCATTCCTTGTAAAAATGAGTGGAGATGCTACCAGATTTATCTGGTTGGAATGAAATGAATGCATTTTCCCTGCTCTCAGTCCCCTTTGTATTACCTCCCCCCAGTGCTTCATTACAGGAGGTTGATTCCTCTTCATCCTGATTAGTTAAAGAAACAAAGAATGTGCCTTACTCAACAAACTATCAAACATTTTCGCATCCAGAAATTTTCATAAAAGCAAGACGTCCACCACTTAGCAACATAGGCTTGTTTGTTGTGAATGTGTTAATGGTTTGAGAAGTCTTTTTTTGTTTTTTTGTTCCCTTGTGTGAAATGTACAGTGTGAAATCTTGCCTCTCCAAGCTCCAGTCCATGTGTTTGGGTTTTTTGTTTCGTTTTTTTTGGTTAGTTGGTATTTTGACCATTTGTCGTTTTGCGTATATGATCAGCTTGGATTGTGGTTCTTGCTGAAAGATCCAGTGGCGTGTATATAACAGACTATTCTAGTGCTTAACGGTCACTGCAATTTTGAGTGCTAGCTTGTATCCAAGTGATTTCCAAAAGGATATGATACTGTATACCATGTTTTATTTTTTTGCGTAGTAGGCACTGACCATGTTAGTACATATTGGATTTTTTTTTTTTTTTTTTTTTTTGGAACATCCACCAATTTTCTCTGCATGACTAGATAAGTTCAGAGTCTTTGTTTAGAGAGCAGCTGTTGCATGCATTTTAAAGCTAACAAACATGAGCCTGAAGTTTGACGTGAGCAAGTACGCAGAATATGGACAACCTGGTGGGACCAAAGTTTGTGCCTTTAGTCTTAATTTCCTGAGCATTCATATTTTTAGAAAGTTCCCTATTTTTTACCTCCCAGAAGCAAAACTTGGAAACATGATGTTTATCTGGTATGGAAAAATGTAACAGTTAACAAGAGATATAATCCATTTGCTGCCAAAGCTCTATGGTTGTATTTCTTACCTGACTGGACTGTACATTTTTAACATGGTTAAGAAAATCTGTATAGTTTCTTTTTTTGTTTTTTATTTTATACATCTTTAAAAAACAAAGTGCAGTTTGGATGTCGCACAATTAAAAGATTGTTTTTTTCTAACACCGCTGGGAAGGATTGTCTTGGTTTTGTGTTTGTGGTTGTTTTTTGCTCTTCTATCTCTCCTGTACTCTGCTTTTACTACTGTAGCATGCTCAATAAATACTTCTGTAGCTCTGTGTTCACTCTGTCTCTCTCCCTCTCTCCTGTCTTTCTGTCTCCACTCTGCCTTTACTTTCCTCCATGAAGGAAATGATGCACCTAAAAACCATATTACTCAATGTTTGAAGCATTTATAGCTGAATTTGTAAATGGAGTTTAAGACAGGATCATAAGTAATACTCTGTTGGAAGCATGCTCTCCATGACATGTCGCCAACTTGTATAATGAAGCAAATGTAAAAGAGAAAAAGCTGATATGTCATAGGAATGCACATATTAGCTATAGGTAATGGTAAAAGTCCAACTTTATGCAGTGCATGCTGTTCTGAGCATTCAGGCCATCGCTCTATTCCGCATTTGGACGTCGTCGTCAAGTGCACTGCTCCGTGCTGCTTTTATTTTACACACTTAAGAAGAAAAAAAAAAAGACTTATTTTTAATCTGGCTTTTAGACGCTATGCAAAAAAGCCAAAAGTAATCAGGACCCAGGCTAAAAATCAATAGTTCATCTGGACCATGTATTTTGCTCACCAGACATCCGCATCCATGCATAGCATTAAAAGGGTGTGATGTACTTGACTTTACTTGCTCTATTTTTCAGAGCAAAATCAACGATTAAAAACATCCTGATGGAAAAGGAAAAGGAGTGCTGATTGTGTACTTGGACTGTAGAATGCTCTTTAAGTGGTCAAGGTTGTACTATCACTGATTTTATACACAACAGCATGCATGTTTTTTTTTTTTCCTCACCCTCTCTTAAGCACTTATACTAAGTTGTGAAATATAAATTTTGTCCAAGATTTTCCCTTCAGGAAAACTTTTGTTGGTTGTATATAGAAGAGTATAAAAAGTTATAGTACAATAGTAAGCCAGTACTTGTGCCTATTATTTAGTACAGTATAACAGATTGACACAAAGCATTCACCCTTAGCATTTTTAAAAAGGCCAGCTGTGCTCTGATTGCAGGGTGCAGTCTTTATATAATCATTGCATATGTCTCACCTCACCTCTTTTTGCCCTGGGTGCCATGACATCTAATTCAGCTCAGGTTCCCTGATAATGGCACTATTGATTTGGACTGTGTTCCTTTTAAAGCAGTCGTCCTCATGTCTCTTTATGCTGAGGCTGCTTCACACTGAGCTCATCCCGCACTCGGCCCAGCGTGGCAGTGTGTTTTGGTATTGTCATGGTGATTGCTGTCACCACAGTGGTATGGGGGGGGGCGCTGAGAAACACGAGTGCGGCTTCTCGCCTTCCCACTTGCCCTGGAGCAAGGCTCGTTGAGTCAGTGGGAATTGGAGGATTGCAGATGAGATTACGCAGGCAAAGTGAGCTTTCCAGAAATGCTCTCCTTGCTACATTGATCGAGCAAAGTATTAACGCGCAGTGTGAGACCATCTCGCTTATGAAAAGAACGACCCTGGGTTGCCATGCTTTTACACAGCTTAATGACTTTGTGCATGACAAGTTGCATCAAGCTTATTGAATACTTCTCTGTTTGCCTGGTCATTTGTTTCTTTTTCATTTTAACTCCCATTTAGGACTCTTAGTGCCGGCATGACAGGAAAGAGTTAGAGCTAAATATGCATGAAGGCCAATTTAATAACACAGTGGCGTAAACATATACTGTCTCCAAAATGCAATTAAAGGACCATTAAAAAAATACACTTAATTCACAATTGTTGTAATGAGTAGATTTTCAGTATACAAGCATGTGTCCCTGCTTTTCGTTTCATCATCATGAGCGTCTATGCAGTGATCATTGTGACTTATTGTGTCTAACTCCATGCCGAATGGCTTGAATCTCACGTCCACATGCATTAAACCTACAATCAGATGGAAGGCTTCCATTTGTCCTTTGCTTTCGGCGCAGATAGAATCTGACTGAATAATCAGAAAGCTTTGTTCTCTCAGTGGGGGTCCTTGCCATTCTCACCTCTCCATGCTATGTAGGATGGGTTTGATGCTGTGCATGCTAATAGTGAAAGCAGGCCTCAACAGCTGGCAACAGCAAGTTCATCCTCTTCTCTCTTCCCCTCCTCCATCGGATCGTCCCTTTCTCTCCACCGGAGAGCTAATGGCAGACTTGTCGTGGTCAGGGAAGCAGCTCTGGTTCTGGGCAGAGAGGTCAGAGCTCTAATGAGATGCCCAGGGAGAGAATGACAGGAGTGTGCATGCGTAAATAATCTATTAATTACAGGGAAGGTGCAGGATGAATCGAAAAACCTTTCTCTGTGATATCTTCATCCCTTCTCTGAACCCCCACCCCACCCCATCACCACCCATCACACACACACAGAGCGGCTCACCTTCCTGCACGCTCCTCTGCAGGTTCATGAAGAACCACAGACATGTTTATTCTGAGATTAAAGCAAAATCTTCTAGATTGCTGCATAAAAAGCTAATTTACAATATTAAACTGACTTTTATCTATATGCAAATGACTCTCTTCCTACACTTATTTAAATAATTTATGTGAAGGTACAAAAGTGAGAAGGGGGTTATTTTTACAGGAGGAGTTAACCTGGTTAGGCTGTGGTGCAAACTATTAGGTTTTTTTTTTCCCCTGCTGAGTTTATTTATTTCAATTATGCTGATAGTTCCCTCATGGGCTGAGCTATGGGACGCAACATGAGGCTTATTGCACTGCTTCTGAGTGAATATTTTGCCTCAGGGCTTTCCCTGAATAATGTCAATATCAGGGCTTGTGTTCATTCCTTAAGTTCCCCTCTAGCCGCTTGTCACATATTGTGATGTCTCTGACACGGATAATTTCATCTCATGTTGAGGTGTTTGTGCGAGAACGCGGACTTCGAGCAGATGTGACGTTCCGTCTGTAATGCTGCCCAAGGCGTCACTTTCCTATCGTGGGAGAGTCAAAGCCGGGGGAGGAAACGCGGCGTAGAAAGTTAGCCTCTAATAGACGCTAATTGATTGCAGCAGCAGAGTGAAAATGAAGAGAAAATAAGCTTGACTGGTCGTCTGAGAAATGCTGCAGCGTGTTCCGTAAATTAAAGTTTCAAAAGTTTACACAAGTTGCTTTTATTGATTATGTAATTATAATTACATCATTTGAATAGTGATGATTAAAAAAAAAATGCTAGAACCGAAAAAGAAAGAGGCCTAATAGCTGCTTTATTGTACTGTTTGTTACGAATGTTCCCAAAACATAACCTATTCTTAATTTTACAACCCATTCTTTCCTCACAGTTTTCTCTTTTACGGTAGGTCTGCAGGAGCTGGGATTAGTTTACCCATAGAAAGAGTAAAAAAAAAAATTAAGCAGAACCCACTGCTTATTATTACTTGGGTAATGTGAGCTCCTGTTGATTTCTCACAACACTTCGACTCCTCTACAGTACTCTAACCAGTACAACAGCGAAGTCTGGGAAAGGCCCACTGGGTACTTTCTCAGAGTTTTACTTTTGGTTTAACTTTTCCGTTTTTGTTTCGCTTCAGAGACACGCGTTTCCAGAATGTTAGTGCTGTTCTCTGCAGGTGAAAATGAGCCGCTGTACTTCGGCGCGGTTTTATATAGCCCTTGTGCTCTGATGAGACCACATAAACGAGGATTTTAGCACAACATCGCCTCTGCTGTTCTTGTATCTTACACACCAAACCATAGTGTGTTCTTGCCATCTGTCAGTGTTTAGTCGAGATGCTGGCATACGCTTTGTATTCCTCCATAGTCGCCAATGTAATATGAAACATTAACATGATTTGCATCATTGGGGGGAGGTGGGAGGGGGCATACTTTCTTCATTTTCTCTTGCTGGAAATGATCTCTGTTTTTCTCCTTCCCTCATTTCATCAACCCAATGTATGCACATTGTGTGATGCCCTCTATACATTTCCATAATAAATGCCACCATCATCTTTGACTGTGAAAGCTAGATGCAAAGAAATCAAAAGGTTAGAAGAAGGCACATCTCCAGCACTGGATAATTGGTGATTATGTGCGTGATTTTAACAAAGTGATTGGTTTAATGAGCAGATTATTGGCACAATGAGATACGACCGATGGCCTAGCTTCTCTCCAAGGACCGGGCTGTCGTCGTGAATGACATCAGTGCGTGAGGTGAACTCACCATTAGTGATCTAATCTCCCCCAAGGACACATTACAGAGCAAAAACAGGCTTCATATCCTTCTCCCAGCACACAGTGTGTCCTGATGTGGTGAGGACAAAAAGCTTTAGTCTGAAATGGATTTTCAGATTTTATCAAATATTGGACACACTTTTTTTTTGCCTAAGTTATGTGATCCAGCAAAACTGTAGCTTTAATTGTGATAAACTACATTCAAAAAGACATTAATTAAATAGACAGTAAAATGCAAACAAAAAATAAAGGGCTGTTTCTAATATTTTATTATTAATTTAGTCATTATATCTATATTCTTTGTATTTTGGTGCTATCTTTTTTCCCAATCATGTTTCTTTTTGTGTTACTTTTCTTTACTGTGCTTCTCAATTTTATTTGTGGTTAGATTAAAGAGGTGTGACCAGAAAGAAAAGGAAGTGGTGTGTGTGTGTGTGTGTGTGTGTGTGTGTGTGTGTGTGTCACTACATAACGTGCAAAATGAATGAACTTTTGTTTACTCCTCCCTATTTTACTTTTTGGTTATACTATATTCAGATTTTCAGAATAAAATAAAATATTTAGAAGTACATACAAATCAATACAATACAATAAGTTTTGTACATTTGTGTATTTATTTAATTGTTTTTATTATTATAATTATTATTATTTTTTTTTTTGCTGATATAGTGGGAATTACCAGTATTCACATTTTCATCATTATAAATTTCCCAAATATGCTTCCATAAATCTACACCACGCACAAGAGCATATATATATATATATATATATATATAACATTTTTAAAGAAAACACGTCCTTATGTACCTAAATTCATGTTCAAGCAAATAACCATGTTGATGAAACATAAAGGGTGTAGATAGATGAAAGTTGGGTAGCTGTAACTAAACCACACAATTATTATAATAAAAAAAAATGTGTTGAGAGTGGAACAGTAAATAAACAGTCTATTCATCTATTCCCCCCTGCCTGGTTATCCATGTACATTCGTGAATGTGTTTCTATCAACCTTGCAGAATTTCAGGATATTTAGCTTATGTTGAAAAAAAAGATAGCTGCCTATAGAAATTGTGATTGTATGATTTTACATTTCATCTGTATGTGCAAGCGAACTATTTCTGAAATGGGTCCAGTGCAAATTGGCCTTAATAAACCTCCCAGTCTACATAAAGTGCTTTTAGTATCACATAGATTCTATCATAGAGTACCTCTCATTCCTTCAACCTACTTAACATGTGCAAAGGAATCATTCAGTGGATGCATTTTATTTAGATTAAATATCTACTGTATATATTGAATGTAAAATGAACACAAAGAAATACAGAGCTCTTTAATTTTAAATCATTCTCTTTGGCTACTGAGCACGAATGTATAATTGGTATTCTTTAATTAGCTGATTCATTTAGCTGACTCACATGTCTGTTAAAATTAGTGGATATTTAGTGATGGCACATCTGAGAACAGCTTAAGGTCCCTGGGGTGCTTGTCGGCAGAAATAAATACACTAGAGAAGAGTGCATGGTAACAAGGAAATGTCTAACCTGTTAAAGAGCACACAGTGAGATGTGTAGAGCAGACTACAACTGATAGTTCATTAGTGCTGGATAAAATATGTGAGATGAAATACCCAGTTGTGTATCAAATAATCAGTAAAGAAATAAATACAGATGCTTTCTAGATTTAAAACACTACAGAGAGAGAAATAGAACAATTCTAAAGCATTATTTGGTGTGACCAGGTAATACCTTTAAAATGGCATTCGAGTATGTACACCAGGTGTAGTTTTATAATGGGTGGGTAAAATCTTCCAGTACATTTAAAACTTTCAAACAGAGAGATTGAGATATTGCTCAGTAACATTAAGGTTACAATTAAAGGAAGATTAGATGAAACATTTTTAGTAAAAAAATTTTTTACAATTTTTGTTTTTGCGCAGAAGTTAATCTTACTCGAATAATAATAATAATAATAATAATAATAATAATAATAATAATAATAATAATAAACTTGCAGTAATTTATTTATGAGACACTGAAGCCATCTGTAATACCATAAAGTCAAACTAACATTTTTTAATCTTCAGCATAACATTGTTTTTTTTTAACTAGAATGTAATGTATAGACCCTATGAGTCACTGTGTTCCATCACTGAGAATGATATACGAGTGAGAGAAAGAGAGAGAGGGAGAAAGAGAGAGGAGTTTGTAATGTGTGCTGAGAAGATCTGTGGTATTCCTCCGCCCCAGGAGCTCCCAACTAAGTGACTTTGGACTCAGAGGCTGTTTGAGTATCGGGCAGGGAGAATAATCCCAGGGGTATTTTTCATCCCCTACAGAGAAAAGATACATTTCTCAGCATGGAGGATCTCTTCCTCTTGCTCAGTTCACAGTAATGTGGTGGGGATGGGGTTGGGGTGGATAAGCAGAACTCTTGCTTCTTCCTCCTGGTTTCTCTTTCTCAGGGTCATTGAATGCACAGTGGAAGCTTTCGCTGGCTGCCTGTATATCATTCCACACAACATTACGTCTCTTCTCTTGGCAGGCGAGGTTGGGGTCTGTGATGGCACACTGCTTTTCATCCAGCTCTTATAGGGAATTGTGGCTTATGTTTCTTTTCTCAGCGTAGGGAAACCCTTTTTGTGTGGTAGAGTGTAAAAGTATGCTTCTGTATATACAAATCCTGCTTTTCAGCCACAGTGTAATTGATTTACTGGGAATTGTTGTACTTTCTAAGTTTAGGACTCAGCTCATTCTTGAAATATCACTTTACAATCCTAAAAGTGAGGACAATATGCAATATGACTGATGTGTTTTGCTGAGATAGCCATAGTTCTTTTATGTAAAGTTAGCAAAAAAATATTTTATTGGTTAAAAATACTGTATAATAGGACTTTTTTGACATAAACCATCCTTTTCTCATTATAATATAATATTCAGTTGTTAAGTAACCTTCATTTCCCCCCTCATTTCTCAAGATAATGGGAATCTCTGCCTCTTCCAACCTTAAGCCTCACACTTAAATTTAAGCTCTTGCTGTCATTGAGTGAGTGTTTAGAGAGCTGTTTGCCAACTGCACCTGAGGTGAACAACAGGGTCCAATTCTGGTCTCCCCCTCCATCCCTATTGCTGGCCCCGTGGGCTTGTGCCTGGCCCTGCCAATTCTCTGTGGCAGAGAGGTCCATTTGCTTTCTGAGGTAATCACTTCCATTAGCATTTATCACTGTGTCAGTCCAGGGACCACTTTAGGAACATCTGCTTTCTACTGCACTCTAAAAGGCAGAGCTTTTCACCCTGCAGGCCTGTGCTGCCTCGCTAGAGCAGGCAGAAGTGAGCTTTATACAACCATTTATTGATAGCTTTTAGGACAAACTGAAGCATTAGTGGCTAAAACACCTACCGACCATATCCTGAAAAGAATTCAGAGCTTTTTTAATTTTTGTTTTTTGTTTTGCTGGTTTTTATCCTTCTCCGATTCGATTGAGAGGCTTCCCTGGGGTTTGGCAGGAGGGACATGTAGCATGGCTCTCTACCACATACTCTATACATACCCATATTACCTCTCTTGGCTGTCACTTCTCAAAAAAAAAAAATCTTGGCTAAACTAGGGAAAATTCCAGAAGGTTTTAATGATGCATGATGCTGCAGCCCTGCCAAATGTTTGACAGGGAAGGCTGATGCCAGTTCTTATGAGGCCCGGTGGCACTGGGCAGGATTCCGAACAGGGCCCAGTGGCAGACTGGCAGAATTAAGCAGCTGAACATGTGGCTGTCACAGAAATCCTCTTTCCACTCAGCTGTTTCTGGCAACCAAGTAAAGAGAAAGTGAAATTTAAATGAAACCAAGTAGCCAAAGTGTTGTAGTCAAATAGAATTAGTGAAGTAATCACTTGCCAATAGATCAGTGTTTTAAAAATGGGTGGCAATTAAATAAATACATATTTATTATAAATGATATATACATATATGTGTGTGTGTGCTTGGTGACAAAATTAAAAATAGTAATAAAAATAATACCTTGTGTTTTAAATAAAATAAATAGCAGTAAATAAATAAATAAATGATGGATCAATACACATATAAAACACATTTGCAAACAGATTTCTGTTCATTGCCTTTGGCTGTCTAACGGGAAAACATTTGTGATGTGATACCATGCCATCAAAGGAAAAAAAAAAAATAAAAAATAAAATAAATAAATATATATATATATATATATATATATATATATATATATATATATATATATATATATATATATATATATATACATTATTTAAAATATTATCAATCTTTTTAATCCAAAAATACAACTGAATGTTATTACTATGTACATTATATAGTATATATGTATACAGACGTGCATTTGAACTGTATATTTTTAAATTAACATCTATTACAGGTGTTAAATGGAATGTATATAGAGCAAATGCACATTGTGAAACGCTGACTCTTTCATGGAGATTAACATGGTGGCAAAGTTAACGGAAACACTGAACTGAACACACATGAGGAGATAAAAGCAGTAATAAGAGCATTTACAACCATTCCAAATGACAGCCATAGCAGGTTTCATGTCTTAAGCAAGACTGCGGAAGACTTTTCATGGCCTTGAAAGAGATATTAGTCTGAAGACCAGCTCTGATCAAAACCTTTCAGTTCAAGAATAACGAACACACACATACATACACACATGCGCGCGCTTGCACACACAGACACACGGTGTGAAGATAATTCCCAGCTGCACTGTTTCTTCAAAGAGACAAGCCTTAGTAGGAAGGATGTTGGAGTCTTTGTGAGATAACAGAAGGGACCAGCCTTTTCTAGGCTGAAAATAACTTCCTGTGCTCAAGACAATTACACAGATGGACGAAGTAGTGCCACCCCTAACCTCCACATTCAGTCCTCATACGAACAGTCATGTTAGAAGCAGAGGAACAGTGCAAAAAAAAAAATCTGATTTGGCACTTTTAACAGAGAATAGCTTTAGGGTGCAAAACCTCTCCCTCTTACTTCATACAAGATAATCAAGTAAGTTAATCAGCTCTGTGGCTCCTAAATAAACATAGTATCTATGAAAGCTTATTGCAGTGAGCTTCAGCTGACATCTAGATTGACATCTAGATCATTTTAAAGTAACACCAGTGTCAAGTGTCAAATCTCCAACCTAAAACTAAATAGGTTTTATTAAATTTTGGATTGAAAAACTGACTTTGTAGCTCAATGTGCTTCAGGTGCTTTATACTGATGTGCTGTAACCTGTTTGAAAAAATCACAACAAAATCAGTATCCATGATATTCGAACATATGTTAGCTTGGAAAATACTGTACTACAAATGTTATTCTTTTAGATTCGTGTCACGTTCTTTTAGGTGTGAAGACAAAATTGACAAAAGCAATCTTTACAAGAGCTTGATTAAACCTTATATAAAATTTCGGTAGGATTAAGTTAGTTGCTTTGAAGGGCTTATTCATGTGCCATGTAGCTCAAGACATTTTGCTGTTAAATCACCATCTAGAATTATGTAACAAAATAGACCTCAGACATTTCATATTAAAGGCTGTGCCATAAAACTGAATTAATAGCAATGGGCCATATATATCAATCAGACTTCTATTCACATGCATTTTTTTTTAAACTGAATGAATATGTGATATAAAGAATATTCAGTGTACTCAGTACGCAATATCGTGAGGCGCCATAAATAAACTACAAATATACAATGTACACATGAGCTGGTGAGATTTGATTGCACAGGGATTGCCATCCCTTCAGGACATGTGATGAGGCACTATTGAAATTCCTGCCACAGACTCAGAATGCAAATACATACAGTAATGTAATAGATAGCATCACGCATCGTTGACTGGTGGAGCAGAGAACAAGGGGGAAAAAATAAATTATTCTGGCCCAACTTGTGTTGCTGAAACTAGAATTTGCATATTATCAGAGACAGAATATCTCAATCAAAATGTCACCCATTGCCTGCAGTCCACATACAGGCTTTGATAGCTCAAAGGGCATTTTCAGCAGAGTAGACCTCGATGCAAAGATTTTGTCTTTCAGAATTCACTAATCAAAGGAAGGATTAAAAAAAAAAAAGGAAATCAGAACGGAAAAGAAGTGTTATTCTGAGCTTGGGGGGTTTAAAACAGTGTCACTCAGGGGTTTTAAAGCAATGTCGAAATCTGTATCTCTATCTGTTTGGCTTTTCAAAAATCCATGTCACTATTTATATTCTGATTTAAACCAAAATTGGGAGTGGCTTAAACCAATATAGTTTTTGCCTGCTGATTTATGGATTTTAAAAAATACGGTAAAGGTACCGAGGAATTTTTTATCTGACACTTTTGCCACCTGAGCTACATCAGTTTATAATTGGTCTTAGCTTGGGATGTGTGCAGAACAGGGTTTAATAGCATTCAGGTTATTTACTAATGAGTTGTTTTCATTTCTCAACATGTTAACAATAGTGGACTAATACAAACCACTGTGACGCTGTTGAAGATTGCTTTAGGTCCTGTGGGATTCTAGAGCCGATGCACAGCTCTGTTCGCAATCAATTGCTGTCATGTTTCTTTGAGACTATTAATTACAAAAAAAACTTGAATAGCTTTCATTCCAAGTATGGTATTCAAATTCAGTTACATTCCTATTCAACATCACTTAAAACAGCACTTTTTTTTTACATGACTTATATCAGCGTAATCTCATAAGCCAAAGACAGATTATTTTTTTCAAACAGAAATCTTGATTATTTTTTTAAATATATTGTTTAAACCTTTTGAGTGACTAATTACAAAAGTTACACACTATAGCACTTTTTTTTGTAAAAAAAAATACAAAACAAAACAACAAAAACTATTCAGCATGGATGAAAGGGTAAAGAAAGTGTTATTCACATTCACATTTCACACATGCAGCACATACTTAACACCCTGCTCACACAGCTCTAGCCTCTTTCATTACCACCAAGTGTGAGAACATTTGCTCTAAAATGAAGTTAGACATCTGATGGATGTGATGTTCTCTTCCTGGGGTTTAATATTAAATAAAAGTGTGGTGTCTATCAGATGCACTAATTGTTCCACTATTATTAAGGGGCTATTTTGTTTTCTGATGTTCTCTCTAAGTGGATAAATGCAGCACCCTCTGTTGGAGAAGTGTAGCATGATATTTTCAGGGTCAAACGTGATGGACACTTGTGCTGATTAGAGACCAGCAGTGGCCCAGTTCTTAATCAGCAGGACCAAATACCAACCTGTCCTGGCATCTTAGGGTCTGCCTGCTGGTATTTCCGCTTCCTTTAAATGACCTTTACATAGTATACACTGGTACATGGAAACATAAACACAATGGCTTCTAAGACACAGTCATTTAAACATGCATGCTACTGTTGGAAAAAAATAGTATATATGTATTGTAGATTCTGTGTGTGTGTGTGTGTGTGTGTGTGTATATATACACACACACACACACACACACACACACACACACACACACACACACACACGTGCGCAAACACTTGGATGGATGGTGTATATCGTGTGTATACATATACAAACATATACATACACATATGCAGACTAGCAACCTTTTTTCCAATTGGATTATAAAATTGGCAAACTAGACATCATATACAATAATGTAGTGGTCATTATGAAAATGGTCCAGTTTTTATTATTAAAATTGTCTTATTTTAATTACAACCACATTTGCTCCAATGAATAGGCCACTGTCTTTTTATTGAGTGGTGGTGTGTCTAATAACATTCATGAATAATTAAATTCTACAGAGTTGGCAATAATCCAACTTCCTAATTTACTAATTGTAATTAGGGACGATCAGGGAGTGTTTCTGTGGCATGTCCCAGGAGGCCGTATAGTCCCTTTCACTTCTTTTCTGCAAAATCTCATCACCTACATTAAACCCGTTGCTGTTACTAGGAACAGCACATACACCAAACAAATGTAGATTTACAAGAATTAATGACACATTTTAAATGCATGTATGAAAGAATTTTAAAAAATGCTGCACGAAAAAAACCCACAATCTTGTTTTTGTGTGTATGAGTGTAGGAAGTTACCTTAAAGCTGGTGTCTAAGAAGTTGACACCAGCTTTGAAAAAAAAAAAAAAACCCAAACCCCGACTTTTTCAATCGACTTGGAAAGGAGATGACTTCTCTTCACATTTCCAAAAGAAACTCAAATTGATTATTACATAGAAAAGTGGGTCTTCTATTTCTAAACATTTCAGACAGGTTGTCTTTTTGAAACATCGCTAATATTGCATTCTCTCACTGGTATGTCGACCTTCACTTTTACTTTAACGGCATGGCGAAGCACCACAAAAAAGGTGCACAATTCATTTCAACTTCCATTTTGGCTGTATAATACAAACATCACAGAGAAGCAACCTGGCTCTGTAAAACAAGCTGTTATGCTAAACTTGACTATCAAGTAGCAGAAAAAATAATCTTTCAGCATCTGAGCACTTACATCTGCCCTCTCTCATTCCAGAGCAGATTGCTGGGTATTTCTTATAATCAGCTAACACACAGTAACAGGAACCCGCTTTTGAAAACGAGACGAGACAAGCGAAGAAGGAAAAGAAAAAAAGAAAACAGAAATAGACTGCAGTCTTTTTGCCCATTAATGTTGAGGTGTTGAAGAAGGTGTCTCACTCATCTGTCACTCCAGGCCAGAAGTTCCAAATGTCAGACACAACAATTCTTCAGCAGCTTCGCCTTCTGCTCCACACAGACAGAGGCCAGATATTGTATCGAACGGGGGTGGCTGAGAACAAATACCCAGCATTGAGCTAATGCTTCTGTTCATTACAGCTGTCCTGATGAATGGCTTTATTGGCACTTGGTACCAAAGTTTCAACAGTTCACCTGGGAAACTGCAGTGGCTTTCAGCTTCCAGTCCAGCAAAAGAAAGAGAGAGAGAGAGAGAGAGAGAGAGAGAGAGAGAGAGAGAGAGAATTTAAACTGTAAAGGGTTTGTTGCTATGGTGACTGAGCAGCAGTAATAAGATGAAGGTCTAAAATGAAATTCAATAAGAGGGAGTTTAAAAGCACAACATATTTAGTTGCGTTTGACTGCACGGTTCAGTATTATACACATTTCTTTCAGTGAAATAATGCATAGGGAGCATCAAGTGACTGAAACAATGCACAGTGGTAAATTTGCATGCATCAGGAAATTTAGCATTTGCAGACCGAGCAAAAAAAAAAACAACAAAAATACAGTTTAAAAAGTCGAAGCATTTCATTTGCTTCTCATTTTCATTTCTGAGGGTAGAATTTGTGGAGAGCAGCTTGTGAGGCGAGCAATCATTTAAATTCAGCTTGCTTTGAGTCTTGGCAGAATTCCAGACTGGGATAATGGATCCAGACTAAAGGCAGCAGCTAATGAGAAATGTACATGACAAAAACCTTATGGTTCCTCATGTTTAAGAGGCACCCCCTCATGCACCACCAAATGGGCACATCTGTAACTTAAGTGACCTTGATCGGGAGCATCATGTTAGTACACAAGAAGCAGCAATATATATGGACTTGCAATCTGAGGGCTTTAACAGTCTACTCCCAATGGCTTTTCACACTGGAAATACTCATTTTCTTTCACTTGGTGAAGCACTTTTTAATTCAGTCATAAGTTCTCGATAAGCTTCTGGCAGTAGCTCAAGAGATGCTTTGATTTACCCTGTCCTCTCCATTCGGAGCGAGTGTAATTGTGTATATTCTAACAAGCGCAAGATGTGACCTACACAGAAGCGCTCAGCTGGCAGGGAGAGCTGTCCTGAGGTCATGAGCTCCACGCATTATCATAGAAGGTCTGCAACAAAACACCACTGCCACTTAACGCACCAGTGATGATCAGTTACTCTGGCCTCGAGTTCACACCGCCGGCCTGAGATTGATGCCATGTTGATTTTTAATGATGTGCCACAGGACGCAGGCAGAAGCGAAGTGTGGTTGCAGATCCTGCACCGCTTCTGTGCTAAATGTCATCCTAATTATTTCACCGGGCAGCCAATGAGGAAGTAAACATTTACACTAACCCATGGCCCCCAAAGCGTGGACACCCAGTCCCAGACGCCTCCTCTAGTCCCACTGCCATGGTGTTCATATGCCTCATCTAGTGCTTCTGATCTTCCCAGCATTTAATCAAACCAGCCTGGAGTGAGAGCATGCAGCTCATATGTACATTTCCTTTTTTTTCACTCCAACACGAAGCTATGAATCACGTGTGAAAGCCACATTACTTATTACTGATGTGAAAAGAGGGGGAAAAAATGGAAAAAAATGCTATTGACACAGATCTTCATTTCTAATTCTAACTGTAGTATAACAGAGTGTTTCTCTGTTTTTTAATGCTACTATTCATTGAACTGGAAAATTTTGAAAATAAAACTGCATTAGTTAAGCAGGTTACAGAGTACATTTATTCATTTCTAAATATTATTAAATCATGAATGAAGGCTACTTAAATTTTAATATAATACAGTTTGATGAATTACTTTCAGCCCATAGCCCTCAATCAAATTTGATTTTTGGCTCTTCATAGGAAAATGTTTGGGCACCTCTGATTTAGAACATTATGGATGGGTTATTTTCAATACCTCTTTTGTGTGTTGGCTTTAAGGTTAATGTATTATGAAATTTTTTAAAAGATCAAGTATTTCAGTAATATTTTCTCGAGTCAGCCTCTTTGTGTTTCTCAGTTTGGTGTCTGGATTGAGTGCAAAGCTGAGAAAATGTGCATCTACCCCATGGAAGTTCAACTTTTATTAGAAACCATTAAAGGTGTTGACTGTAATTAAGTAGTAACACAAAATATTTGTGTAATTGATTTAGTTGGTTAATGTGCACAAATGTTAAAAAAACAACTTGGAAAAAAAAACCAAAATACGTTTTTCTTTAGTTTTTTATGTGTTATACCTGGTGCCACATGAACCTTATGTCATTTGTGTTTCAAATCAATTTAGACATGTGCAAATTTTTTGAGTAACTCCAATATTTATTTCAGTGTAGATACAGTATTATAATGCTATAATAAAATAATAAAAATGCAGTATAATAAAGATTTATTCCATTGAGAAATCTTGCCCTGTATTTGTTGCAGATTTGCTGAATAAAATCATTCATCTTTATTAATCTCTTAACAATGTGAGGGAAATTCTTACTATAAGGCAAAATAAATACCTTCGTACACGCAGAACAAACCAGTCAAAACCACAGAAACATCCATACAATCAGCATCATTGTGATAAATGCTTTTTTTTTATTCATGGTAATACTGATACATGTGGGATGATTTCAAATCAATTTCATATTTCAATTGTCAAATTCAACACAATACAATACAGCGATTACCTAAATGACCATGTCACTCAGTTTTCAGCAGAACAAATAAATGAAATAACTTTCACAGCCTTTACTTTGTGACAGCTCACTGACACGTCCTGTTTCTGTGCAGTAACATTTTGTAGTGCTGACATGGAACAGTTGCAGTGGAGCCACCCAACCCCGGAGCATTGAGGATTTATTGAGATAGAAGTGGTCAGAGTTGACCTTTAGGGTCTAGAATGAATCACAGCTAGTCTTCATATCTAATGATCTGGAACCAGTCAACGGTGACCTTTCTAGATTCACAGTATAACCGGTTCTTGGAAGAACACTTACTAATCAAAGCTTAGAAAGGAGCTGCGCTTGTTTGAACATTTGTACATGGTGTAAAAATGAATGCAAGAGGACAACAAAATACATTATATAAGTTATAAATGTTAATAGATATATCATTTAAAGATTACATAATATGATTCACACATCGTATTATGTAATGTTTGTCTGTCTTTATTACAACCGCATGCGTATCTGATCATTTCCTTTTTTTTAAACGATGTCTCATTTGACCCTCTGTTTTGCTAGAAGACGCAGCATGCAGTGGTGACATGGGCTCCCTGCATCATCATATGAATCGTCTCTCTTAATTCTCATTAGTACAGCCTTTACAGAGAAGAGTGAATGAACTCCACAAGTTGCCCCGCTATTGTTTTGAAATAGCGCAAGTATTTTTTGCCTGTGTGATTATTTCTGGATAATTGGCTTCAGAATATAAGGCAATTATTTTTTCAAAACTAATTATTTGTCGCCCCCCTCCCTTACAACAAAGGTCATTTTTCACCCTGCAATTATGTGCTGAAATCAATGCTCTGATGTAGACATTTGGTAATTTTTTTTTCATTCTTCGTCCTCATGTGCTCGCTCTCTCTCCTGTCTCTTTCCCTTCTTTCATTCAACACACAGGCATGATGGCTTGAGGGAGGCCTCTGTTCGGCACATAGGGCGTTGTCCTGGTAACCATTTGGATGCAGTCGATGATGGGACAGACGCTGAAGCAGAGAGTGCAGCCGGTGCAGCTGTCCAGAACCACAGGCAAATGGGTCTCAGGGTCAAATGTAATGGCCTACCAGAGATACAGGGGAGCACACACACGATTAGATTAGAATCGTTATACACACAGCATGGGGTGCCACCGAGCAACCAATGGACATTTAACAACACATGCACTTCCATATGTTCAACACAGCCAGACAGAACTACTACCCTTGCTATCCATGATGGGTCAGTATCAGACCCCAGAATCTTCATCAAGTGCACTTGTTTTGTAAAACACTATATGGGATGATTGACATTTGAAACACCAGCGCCTTTTCAATCACCTGTGGAATACAGTCCTTGCTAAAGAGTTATATTTTTGCATTTAATGCCGGGCCGCCTATTTGATCATGACACATTATGCTGATAAACTCCCCCCTTTATTAGATATCATTAATAACATGTAATCCTTCTCAGAGATCCGTTCACCGACAACGAGTGTCACAATGAACAATTACTGCATTGATAAAAGTGGCTCACTACTTCATCAATACCCTTATGATAAATTGTGGGAGACATTTATTTAGCAACAGAAAGCAGGAGAAAGTGGAGACAAATACTTTAATAAAACTGTCACAGCTGTCCCATCCGGTGTTCCTCAATGAGTCAAAGCGGAGATGCTCATATGCATCAGTGGCTTTGCTTAGAAGACAAGGCTGGATAATGAGGTGCTTTTAGGCTCTGGTGAGTGGGCCTGAGAAACTCATCACCCACTTCTTATTGTTTGTTTCAGCATTGAGCTGAATGTTAAATGTAAAAATTAGAGATTGCTGGAATCAACTCAGTACCGGCTGTGGAAAACGCACAAGCAGAAGCAGGGTAATGATCTCTTTCTGCAGCTAGCGGCTATGTAGCTGTGGTGGAAAAAAAAATGCATGCTCGAGCCAGATAGGGGTGAAAAGGGAAAAGGTTATGGCCAGAGGCTCTGGGCTGTGAGTTTGTGTCGGTACAGTCATTCAAGCGGTGTGTGTTTTTGTGAGAGTGCCTACAACTATGCCCGTGTGTGTGTGCGTGTGTGGGTGGATGGATGCAAGCACCTGGTATCCAGAGTCGTTGCAGGTCATGTAACACTTTCCACAGTTGATGCACATCTCTTCATCTATGAGAGCCTGCACTTGCTCCTGGTTGTTCAGCTCCTGGTATGCTCCAATGTGCTTCAGAGCTCGGGCTATCACATCCTGACCACAGAGGACAAATAAGTGCAATCCAGTGCATAAGGCTAAAATAAAACTTTCAGGTTTACACTGTAATGCCTTGTCATTCAAAAGCAATACCAGGAGATCATGGGTTGAGAGGTGTAAATAAACTCTTACTTTAACAGCCGGCACAGGTTTCTTGGGGGTGTTAATTCTTGAGGCACTGGATGGAGGTGTGTTGTCTTTAAGATGTTTTAGCTTCTCTTTGTAGTTCGCTAAGGCCAGCTTTCTCTCCTCAAGATACAGGCCAAAATTTGGCAATTTCTGGGAAGGTGAAGAGTTACTCAAACTCAGATTCAATAACATAATACATGTTCCAATGGGGGAAAAAAAACAGAATACAAAAAAAGATCCATAACACTAAAACATGTACAAATCTTTAGTGTTTTCAAAAGAATTGGAAGCTGGTAAACTCCTCATCTAAATTTAATAGGTTTGTACTAAACATTCGGCATCTTTAAATTTAAATATCCGTCTTCAGTTCACTTTAATCCAGTCATGTGCATTCCCTGGTGGTTACACTTTCATTGGGCTTTAGATACAATGTGAGCCAAAGCATCAATGCTGCTTCCCTCATTAGTGCATCAGAGAAAAACAAACACTGGAAAGAAGCGAATAAAAGCTCAAAGCACACTAGCCTGACTACATTAAAACCCCAGCGCGCCCTTTTTTTCTGAGGAGTTGTGACTGAAAAATAAGTGAGATTCTTTGGTCAATATAATGATTTAAAGGCCTAGCAACCTGACATTACTCATTTCATTGCAGGTAGGGATGAATCTGAAAAGCAGCTCATATACGGCCAAAGAGAGTGCATTTTTAATGCTGAAAAAACAAAACACCGTTCATCGAATTACTTCTATTTTATCCACAAACTGTGAAGAAAAAGGGAAAAGGGAAAATGAAGATTATTACCGGTCACGCTGGGTCATTTCTATCTTTTGAAAACCCCGTATCATGCACTTTAATCATGCACTTGATTTGCAACAACATTCCTCTGCCATTCATTGTTTTACCGTGTTGAAATGAGAAGGGATTCCCTGCTCATGCAAAGTGGTATCTGCAGGCTATTGCACTCAATGATATTCCAAAAAGGTGATCTGCTAAGAAACACTGTAACTATATGCACTTATCATACTCTCTAATACAGGGGTTCATTATCACACAGAGCTGTAGAAGAGAATTATTATCACCTGAGAGACAGAATTGTTTAAAGTAGACACAGCAAAATTGTCCTTTTTATTAAATTGCTAGAGATCTAATAGTGCATCGTGGGAGCATCTATTCTCATAGACAAAAATAATACATGCATTTGTGAGCAAACATGAGACGAGAGGAAGCACACGAGTAAGATTCAGCTTTATCCTGCATCAGTATATGCTCAATGCCTGCAATAGCCCCTTCCAAACCCCCCTCCCCATTTAACCTACAAGACTGATCACAGCACTGCTGCCTCATGCCTAATAAGATCAACAGTAATGGAATCCATGCAAATGTGAAATTAATGCCTTCTCTTTCAATCTGGCTTTTCCCTCATCCAATTCTCTCCTCCCTAACTCCCTCTATAGCCCTTCTTCCCGATCCACTCTCTATCTTGTGCGATTCATGGCGAGGTAATTTGACGTGAGCTTCACCCAGTCACCCCATTATCGTCACACACAGCTGCTCATCGGCAGGAACCCGAAGCTGAAGAGCAACCGATGGGTTCTGCTGCAGCACTGCATCTTCTAACGTGTGCTTATGTGCAGATATACCTGCTCATCGTGATTCCCCAAGATTAACATATATTCATGAATGTTTTCACATGCTGCTTTCCAGTAGGGAGGCAAGAGGAATTACAGGTTGGCTGGATGGCAGTTTGTCTTCAGCCTGCTGAGGATGGGGGTTGGCCGACGATTCATGAAAATAGCGGGTGTAAGGGGCAAGCAGCTGCGGCAGTAGGACATGGTGCTGTGCTTGTGTAAAAAACACAATCACGTGCACCAGGCCGGGCACTTCGATTTCATTTCATCCTCCCTGGTGGGAGGGCACAGCAGGACAGGCCAACTAGTTGAAACACATATGGTTATGAATACTGTTTGTTTTTTGTTTTTTTCCCCCCTGCATTTGCAGATGCTTTCGTGTTGAAAAATCTTCTAAAACTATGATCCAAAAAGCCCCATCACCATTAAAGTGAACAAGTATCCTTAAGCCTGAACAAATCTAGAGTTGGCAGAATGAGTTACTACAGCTCCTAATGAGAGCATTATCTGAAGCCGCACAACGGAAATGCCCTTCGTTCCACTTGCAAAAACGAACAAAAGCCGTTTCAGTATCCATATTGTTTCAATATGTAATTGCCAGAAATCCACAATACATTACACTGCAGTGCTAAAGATTAGTCATCCTCACTAAATGTTTTTTTAGTGTATAAGCTTGTTTAGTATAGAGAAGCTTAGAGAATTGTAACTTGTGGGAGGGCGGGGTGGGGATTCAGCTTTCTGTTCTTAGCTGACAAAAGTGAAACCCGACAAGGTGCTTTTAGCAGGCATAAAGTAATGTAATGTGATGATTAAATCAAACCAGTTTATTCTGAGTCAGAGGATTGTTAACAGTAGAAACGGTCAAAAAGCAGCTTTACAGAAATCCACATGTAGATGCTAATAATAGAGATATCTTATTGACATATTTTTGTTTGTAGAGCAACAAATCCAAATTCTCTACATCTTCATATGCACTAGTTGGTCACATACTGTATTACATAATATACACATAGCCCTATCCTGTGTGAGGATGCTGTACCAGAAATAATGAAACTGCATTAAAAAAAAAGTTAATCGAATATAGTTTGCTTGTTACTTCTCTCAAAATATCCAGTTATGAGGCCAAGAAAGAAATTTCTAAACAACCGTGAAGCATAATAATTGGGTGAGACTATAACAGAGCTCAATAATTAATGATAAAACTTTTTTACTGTTCAGCCCTAATTAATTCTACCAGAATTAATACCAGACAAATTCTGAATTCGCCCACAATTTAGTTCTTTCTTTGTCTTTACCTGTCCTCTGCCTGCAACCATTACGGGACATGAAAAAGTATATTAAGCTCAAAGGCCAATCAGAAGAAACTACAGTGAGAGAGGGAGGGAGGGAGGGGAGAGAGAGAGAGAGAGAGAGAGAGAGAGAGAGAGAGATCACGAAGAAAGAGAAAGACAGAAGGAGAGGGGAGGAATTCCCAGTGAGACATCAGACTCTTCAAACTCAGTAGTAGGCATGGCACAAAGTAGGAAGACACTCACTTTGGCTCATTAAGACACAGCAGCCTCTCCCTGCTTTTCTGATGTTCTGCATGATAGCCCCTATTTGTTGTGTAATAATTCAGCAGCCTCTGTTTAAAAGTTGCCTGAGTCGGTGAGCTGTGTCTGCTTTAATGAAAGGTACTGGGTGGTATGGAATACCCTGTCTGCCAAGCCCATGCCTTCAGCTACCATGCAGACTCCTAATTGGATGCCATGTTTCCTCAACACGCACATGCATAGACAAACCATGCACACACACTCACTCTCACACTCTTTCTTACACAGATACACACACACACACACACACACACACACACACACACACACACACACACACACACACACAAACTGTCAGCAGTTTGAATTGTCTTTTGTGTTTTTTCTTTGCTCTGTCCTCCTCCCAAAGCAAACTTGTAAATCTAGGGTGTGAGGTAGAGAAGACAACAAATAACCCTTTGGGTGCATCTGTGATAATAAATGAGAGAGGTTTGCTGCTTGACATGAATAACTGTCAGTGCAGAGCACCATTTAGCAGACAGGAAATTAGTAACGGTGGAGAAGTGGGGCAACCTGTTTCACCTCTCAAATTCCTTGCTATATACAAACCCACTATTAAATTACAATTTCATTCAGCAGTAACTTCAGAATCTCCCCCCAAATTGCCCTAACAGTTATCTCTACACATAAATGGAAAATAGTCAACTTTTATATGATAAAAAATGTTTTTTTTCTCTATAGTATAGGATGCAATGTACTAATAGTTCTCCTCTATATAGGGTAACACACTAACTGTTGAGGGTTCCCATCAAGCTAAAAAACCAGCAGCATTGTCTCTGGGGCCTAATATGTGCAGACAAATCCTGTTCAGCAGGACCACACCGATGACAATAACTGTACATCTTCACTGCGGCCAGGCTAATAAGACAGAGGCTTGCTGACTCCTCTAACATCTCATATGCACTTAAGCAATTCTCTAAACAGTTTTCTACATTCTTACCTCGCCTACTCACAGCATCACACCCTAACGATTCCATATATCACATAAAATAATCTTAATTGGGATTATGGTTTAAAAGGTGGGACCTTTGAATTTGGGGTTTGAAAGTTTGCCACAGTTTCACAGCCTATTGCAATATAGCAAATGTGGGTCCTAGCAGGTAAAGCTTTGGCCGTATTTAAACAAGGAAAGTTCTCCATATTCAGAGCCACAGGTGTTTACACAGAATTTTTAATCAGCAGTTTTTATTAAAATACCTGTGTGCAGTTCACATGATTGCTCTTTTTATCCCCCTTGTTTTCTTATAAACTGGGGCACGGTGTCACTGTGTGTGTGTGTGTGTGTGTGTGTGTGTGTGTGTGTGTGTTCTGACCTAAAGAAAATGTGAACTCTTATGCTATTGTTACAGTTCACTTGAAATAAGTGCAGTTAATAATTTTAGTGCGATAAATAATATGCCGTTTAAAATTATCTTTTAGTAAGGTATTCTCACCTCTGAGCCCCTGTCAAAATGATCTTTTTTTGGCCTTCCCAGGGGTTTTAATTATTTCATAACACCATATTTATTTAATAGTGCCCTCCAAATAAATTTTTTTCATTTCTATTTGCAGTCCAAAAGAAGTATGTCACTGTGAAATACTGTGCTTAACACACACTGTTAGACAGTGGCACTTGACAGACTGCTCCCTGCAAAAGATGATAATGTGCAACTTATTTAATCTCAAGGCCAGAAATGAACATAAGAGAGAGACACAACTTTCGTTTTTGGTTAAACTCTTCCTGTGTAAGCAAATAATGTACAATTTGCAAAGCATTTGTGGTAAACCTGTAGTTCATTCTAATGTCTTGAAACAGCTAAAATGTGTGACTTTTTAGTGTTTACAGAACATAAGGGCACATTGAATGCTTTATTGACTGTAAAAATAATGTAAATCACATGCTATGACCTTTACAATCACCAGACCCCAAACCAGTTGAACACATGTGACAGTCATCACAATAATCATCACTGTCATTATTGTTATCATCATCATCAAAACATCAGTTGTGGGAATATCTTATGGAAGGTGTAAAATTTCTCCATTACATTTTCAGACCTTAATACTTAATACACACACTGATTACTTTAGTAGGACATTTATTACAGTAATACCAATTAGAAACTGCATTTCCCTCAAAAAAGTTTTAATTCTTCAACGGATTTCTCAAGATGTTGGAGACATTCTTTTACATTTATGGTTTGTGTTGACATGGAGCAGAATTCAAGATTCATCAGGCTACTCTTCAGCTGTCCAGTTTTGAATTTGGGGTTTGAAAGTTTGCCACAGTTTTACAGCCTATTGCAATATAGCAAATGTGGGTCCTAGCAGGTAAAGCTTTGGCCGTATTTAAACAAGGAAAGTTCTCCATATTCAGAGCCACAGGTGTTTACACAGAATTTTTAATCAGCAGTTTTTATTAAAATACCTGTGTGCAGTTCACATGATTGCTCTTTTTTTATCCCCCTTGTTTTCTTAAAACTAGGGCACGGTGTCACTGTGTGTGTGTGTGTGTGTGTGTGTGTGTGTGTGTGTGTGTGTGTGTGTGTGTGTGTGTTCTGACCTAAAGAAAATGTGAACTCATGCTATTGTTTCAGTTCACTTGAAATAAGTGCAGTTAATAATTTTAGTGCGATAAATAATATGCCGTCTAAAATTATCTTTTAGTAAGGTATTCTCACCTCTGAGCCCCTGTCAAAATTATCTTTTTTTGGCCTTCCCTGGGGTTTCAATTATTATAATATTTATTATTATTATTATTATTTTATGGCCTTTACAATCACCAGACCCCAAACCAGTTGAACACATGTGACAGTCATCACAATAATCATCACTGTCATTATTGTTATCATCATCATCAAAACATCAGTTGTGGGAATATCTTATGGAAGGTGTAAAATTTCTCCATTACAGTTTCAGACCTTAATACTTAATACACACACTGATTACTTTAGTAGGACATTTATTACAGTAATACCAATTAGAAACTGCATTTCCCTCAAAAAAGTTTCAATTCTGCAACGGATTTCTCAAGATGTTGGAGACATTCTTTTACATTTATGGTTTGTGTTGACATGGAGCAGAATTCAAGATTCATTAGGCTACTCTTCAGCTGTCCAGTTTTGAAGATCAGAGATGACAAAAGTACACACATCCCTCACTTTTAGTGTCACACTGGTAACCGGACCTCATGTCATATTAATACATTAATACGAAATAATTTATGTATTCAGTCTGAACAACCACCAAATAGAACACAAGCTGAGAAAAGATGATGATCAGGAAAGTGTCTGTTTTTATCCCTGTCTCGTCCATGTTAGTTATACTTCATGTTGCCTTCTGCCCTGCTTGTTGTTTGCTTCGTAAACTAGCCTACATCTGTGGTGTGTGAGAGCCAGGAAATGATACACCAGTGGTAGATTGAAAAAGCCACGACAAGAAATATGCAATAAGCAATAGTAGGTTGATGAGCTGAAACAGCGCAATTAGAAGGAAAAATATGGATCATGTCACCAAACAGATTAAAACTAAAGTAACGAGTCTGGTTTAAAAATGTAAGTAGTAGAAAGTACGGATGTTTGTGTTAAAAATGTCATGAGTGAAAGTAAAAAGTAAAGATAAATAGTGAAGTAAAATACTGATACCAGAAAAATCTACTTGAATACAGTAATAAAGTATTTGTTTTTAAGTATTAATTCCCATCTCTGTTGTTGAGTCTGTGTCCACCGCAGCCTGAATAGGTCTTCTGCTGATGTAGCCCATCCGCCTCAAGGTTTGACAAGGTTTGCAATCTGAAATGCTTTCTGCTTATCACAATTGTACCGAGAGTTTATCTGAGTTACTGTAGCCTTTCTGTCAATCAAAACAGGTCTCTGTTGACCTCTCTCATCAACAAGCTGTTTCCATCAACAGAACTGATGCTCACTGGATGTTTTTTTTTCTTTATTGCACCATTCTGGAGTCAAACTCTAGAGACTTATTATGTTCACCATTGGTTGATTGGAAATTGTACACATGAGAAGACATGGAGTTGTTCCTGATAAACTGTACCTTGGTGAGTGAACATATACATAACTTTTTTACACACTATCATAGTCACTCTCTCTCTCTCTCTCTCTCTCACACACACACACACACACACACACTCCATCTGCTCCAGCTACTCCATTCCTAACAAAGCATGAGGGCCAAGCTGTGGCTGCTGACTGAGGCGGGGAATGCAGGCTGGCTGAAGGCTTCATTACCACCACATGCCTGCCAGGCAGCATGGCACCACACAGCCAGCCAAACTGCTATTAAGGAGCCTCCATGCCCCCACCTGCTGGCTGCCTCTCAGCATGCCCATTCTACCATCCTGCGTGTGGACAGCAGCTCTGGGGTGTTGTATGGTTGCAGGCAGAACTTTGGGACAATGTCAGTTCCTCCATGTTCCCATACACTGGTGAGCTACACTGCTCTTTCTTAGGCTAGTGGGAACCAGCTTTCCTGCTCTTCTGTTCTGTAGGATATAGCATTACCCCAAGCAACATCCACATGCCTCAAGTAGGAAAAAGTATGTAGCCTACAGTTCACACTGCAGTGATAGTAGAAACCACTTTGCTACACATGCAGTACAATGAGCTCAGATCTGCTGCTTTTTATTGGACATGCTGCATTACTACTGGCCCACTGTGTGTGAAAACCCCAAATGGAATAGCTCACTTAGGCATCAAAGATATTCTGCTCATCCCTTGAGCTAGCAGCGTTCGCCACAGACTCTGCCCGCTTGAGACAGCACTCTGACTGCCTACATTAAACAAAGAAAGAGAAAATATGTCTTTAGCTGAGCTCTGCTTTAGGCTCCCCTTTATCAACTGCCATTCCTGTGAATTGCCATGACAGTGACATGCACTCAGCCTCTCGCTCTCTCGTTTCATAGCTTGAGTTATAGAGCTATCAGACTGCCTTTTCCTACTACCCTGCCTCATATTCTCTCGCCGGCTCACTTATTCTCCAGCTCTTCTCCTCCACCAGGTGCACTTAAAGTGGAAATGTCCTTCCCTCCCTCTCAACTTTCAAGCTTTTGTTTGACACAGTCAATTTTTTGTCTTTCCTGTCTCATGCCATAGATGAAGTATGTCTTTGCAGATACTTTTCTCTCTCAGTCCCTGCAAAGTTTCACACAGGTGAGCTGTCAATCACAGCTGCAGTCAGGGCTTCAGCAGGGGCTGATAGAGGACAGGAGCTGACAGGCAATATCTCAAGCCCCTCAGCCTATTTCACAACATCTGCTCTATATAATCTGGACTTAAAGTCAACCGCCAGTGTGTGTGTGTGTATGTGTGTGTGTGTGTGTGTGTGTGTGTGTGTGTGTGTGTGTGTCCTTCTTCTTCTTTCACACAAAGGGAGTAACTGGAATAATGAAAAATGGCATCTGAAAGGCCAATGACATGACCCCTGGTGGCAGTTCACTGACTTTAGAGTTTATAATAGCAGAAGGAGATTGTGGTGCAATGGGAACTCAAGGGCATTACTGGCTCAGTTCAAATGTAAAGGCTCTGCCTATGGCATGGTCTACACAGTGACCCTGTGAGGGTCTGAGTGGCTTTTTCATCCTGTCTATCAATACACTCTCAAACATATGAGAGGATTCAGTTGTCTGCTGCCTCTAGCTGTGTCTGTGTTGATGTTTCTACAAACTGAATCAATCTGAAACGCCACTCCCTCTGTTCACACAGTGCCACATCGCTATTGTTGTCAACGTGCCAACGACTCTGGCAAAAAAAATGTCCTGTTTGGCATGAAAATGACTTAGACTTATCACTCCTTCGATATTGCCTGTTTCCTGCTCATTTATTTCCTCATTCTCTGCCACTCGTCTGGCATTAGCATTTAAACTATTGCACGTCGCCTTGGTGAGATGTCCTGCCGTCAAAGACTGTGAATGCGCTACTGGTGCATTTGAAAGCATGCAGGCTTCAAAGCTGTCCCTGCGCTGGTATATTAGCAGGAATGCTGTGATCTGATAAAGGCCTCTAATGCTCAGCTTTCAAAAAGAGTTTACTGAAGTTTTCCTCATTTACATTTCGCCTAGTATTTCTTTGGTCGGCAAATAATAAGGCAGATTACCTAAGGTAGAATGGACGTGCAAAATACAAGCCAATGGATGTGTGGAATGGGTGCTTTTGTCCAAACTCATTTTCAGATACTCACTTATTGTGATGCCATTGTTATGTAAATGTTGAGTTAAAAGGGAAAAAAGGGAGAAAGGGGCACTTGCATCCTTAAAAGTAAACCAATTATTTTTCCTGCAACTCAAAGAAAACTCTTTTTTTTTGTATTTCAGATTTTAGATTAGATCTCATAGCAAACGGTGCCCCTTTCCAATAGCTCTTGACATTTGTGGTTCTTCACTGCTATTATTGCTTTTATTAGCTGACAAGCTGTGACCTGCGCTTCATTAGTTTAAGATTATGGTAATTTTCCCTGAAAGGCTTCCTTCTTTTTTTCTGTTCACAGATGTACTGTAATACAGCGCCATAAAAACTGACCTCTGCTCTCCATCAATTGCCTAACTCCTCTGCTGCTAAATAAAATATCTTTACCATGGAAGTAGCCACATTGTGCTTTGGAAAGAGCTGCAATTATGCGAATATCTGCCCTGTAATAACAAAGTAACATAAATGGATAGATGCAAGTCCACAGCTATAATGCCAACGCTTCATTAATGAGTACCTAGACGGTCTGCTCTGGAATTACTGGTGTTACTACTAATGGCCAGTCAAAGGCCTATAATAAAAGAGAATAATGCAGAGAGAATGGTAAAAATGGGTCTAAAGGCTAGAGGGAGAGTAATCGGCAGTAGCAGAGGATTTTAAAATGCCCATTAGTCACTTACCTTTCCCAGCAGCTCTTGCAGTGTGGGCACAGGTTTGCCTTTCTGGTGACGGACAGTGGGGGGTGACTGACCATCCCAGTCTGACAGCTCCTCAATGCTCTTCAGATAGAGGAGAGCTTTCAGTCCCATGCAGTAGTCCTCTATTACTGTGAAATCCTGATTTTGTACAGCACTGCAGACCTACACACACACACACACACACACACACACACACACACACACACACACACACACACAAAAAAACCCCACACATTATACATGTATACATATTCCAAATAAAAACCATAAAAAAAAAGTTCCTAAAGGGGACAAGGTCAAAACTGTAAGGTATTGCAGTCCCCTGTGTTGATATATGTTCCCAATAAGAGGTGAAAATACAATTCACACCAAGACATATGCACATATGCACTCACACAAAGACAACACACATAAGCACTCAATTTAATGATTAAATTGAACTGATTAAAATGTCAGTTTTGACTGTTAGGCTCAAAATAACAAGCTAAAGCAGTAGATTCTACAGATTAGCATTATAGAAACCTATTAAATGCTTCCCTTATACTTGTGTGAAAAGGTGAGCCTGATAAAACTCAGCTTAAGAAACTAATCAAGTATACTATTGCTCATTTTGAGCCCAGTTTGATTGGCTCTTATACTCTGGGCTTAGCGCTAGTAATTTGCATGAGGAACGTGACCCTGTGCCTTTGTATCCATGTCTGTGCCACTTCAGACAGCAGCCACGGGAAGTAGTAAAGCAACAGATAACACACGCTTATCTCCCCGAAGCATCACCGATCTGACATCGACTCGTAACGGCTAAGCGATACCTTTCACAGGATTAAACTCACAGCTGCACAAAAATGTTCACAGCTGACTTCTGACTGGTACAAGACTCTGACTCCTCCCACCGATTTCTTATCAGAAATTTACCCAAACCTCCCAGAGTCTTTGGAATGTAACCATGGCGGTGCTGTGTGAATAGTGTATTTAAAAATTAAATCTCAGTCACAATGGCACATGCTGAGATAATGGAGCCATTTATTCCAGCTGCCCATGTATGGCTTGAGGATACAGGATTCTTCCGTTAGGAGTCTGATTTGCATAAAACTTGTTACCCTGGTCTGCTGCACCAGCCGTCTGTCTCTCAAAACAACACGACACAACACAATACATCAAGGAAAGAAAAAACACATAAAAAACACCATAAACAATGCAATCTGATCACATTTCACCTTGATTTAATGTAAATAAATATGATGTCGAATATATGTAATTTATTCACGCCTACAATTACAACAATAGAAAATGCAGAATGAGTCAAGCATTCAGAGATAAAAAGAGCAAAACAAGTGTTTTCAAACATTCCAAATGACCATATGATTAATTAGATCATTTGAGCTTGGATTTGGATACATTTACAAATTGTAATACCAATTGCTGAACCAATCTATTATTAAAAAAGATAAAGTGTCGGTCACTTAAATGCACCACAACCTCATTTAAAGAATTATGAATAAAATAATAAAATAAATGCACAAAAAGTTTTTGATCTTCCCAATGCTAGAACTGTAAACTCCAAGCCTTTTTGACCTGAGTGTAAAAATATGTCCAATCGCACTTCTCATTTGGTAGGTAACATCAAAGATGAGATGCCCTGCAACAGAGCATTTAATCCTAATGCTGCTGACTCCTGAAATAAATCAAAGCGAGAATTTCTAAGAGGTTTCCAAGCAATTGAGGCAGCAGGTCCTTTTTATCCACTCGGAAAACTGTGGCTGGGCATTGATTTCAACTCCTTCTGAGATCTCAGATGCTTTTAGATCCCTCCACATGCTCTCTCTTTGTCAGCTCTTTTATATCCAGTGATAAAATATTCTGGCATTTAGCAGAACGCTGTCTTCCCAAAAGAGACAGGGATTAATTCAGCTTGGCATCCAAATGTTAAAATGACTATGCATGAAGCTCTTGTCCTTTTGATTACAGCATTATGCCCAATATGCCTGAGGATATTAGCCATTGTTTTGTTTTTTTGTTGTTTTTTTAATGGCATCATAGGTAAAAGTTGAGGGTAATGTGGTACCACAACTGGACATCAGATATGAACAGAGATGAATACATTTTTAAAAGTCACTGAAGGTAGAACTTCCGTTACTTTCTTTTGCCACTAAAATCCAGTAAGCTCACATTTACTAGATTTTGTGAATTGAAGGTTAAGCATAACCTTTTCCCTTTGTTTCCATCTATGGGAACACTGCTTGGAGTGCTTCTTCAATCGATATCTTAACTGTGGAACATGCTGCTTGTTAAAAGCTTGCTTTTGTCCTCTCTGATCTTTTTTTTTCTCTACAGAGACACTTAGCCATTTCAAACTGAATTACGAATGCTTTCTAGGCTACAAGTCATTTTTTGCTACCTGACGATGCCTCCTTTATTGCAACTCACAGCTGTTTACATGCAATGAAATGGAGAGATATTGCAGCATGGATCATTAAGATTAAACTGATTCAGTCATTAGTGAAATATTGCTCCACTGCCCCCAAAGACTTGCAAACAACAACACTGACATTTCGCTCTCGTTGCTGCCTTCAATATCATTAAGACTGGAGAACACATATCAAAAAAATGAGATGCTGTTATTAAAGGAGAACATCCTCAGTTGACTTGTGTCTTTGGGAAAAAGAAATAAAAAGAATAAACAACTATTTGTTATGGATAGAACATCACTGTAGAGTGCTTTGTGTCAAAAATCCTCTACAGGCTATGAGCAAATTTGAGGTAAATCTTCAACTAAATATTATTGATTAAAAATTGGATAACATTCACTCTTCCAGCATACAGGACTAGACATACACTATGCAGCAAAAATGCAGCTTGTGTGCTGTGAAAGGGAATGATAAGCAAAATGGGTCTTGGTGAACAGCTGCCTCAAATGTATGACCAGGGATCTGGTCTTCAATAATCACGTGTGAAAAAACAATCTTGAGAGAAATCAAGAGAAATCAATACAGGATATAAATGGACTTCATTTTATTGTTTGTTCTAAGAAGAATATGTTTGATGTAGTGTAGCATCAATCAGTATTTAGAGACAATAGTACGAATGTCTCCAACACCGGCAGACATTGAAATGTCCAGAAAACAAAAAACCTGATTCTCCCATTCAAGCCTACTATGTTCCTTCAATTCACATTACAAGACTTCCTGATTGTGTCATATACAATTACAATGCATTCTTGTACTGCCATTTTTTAATAAATGTCTCGGTTACTATTTATATAGTATTCCAAAGGCGTGTGGTGAAATGATATATTTTTCTTGTTAAAATTTTTTTTAAGCATAAAACACTGCAGAGAACCAAGACAGCGTGCTATTTTACCATCATAAGTAATTTTTTAGTCTTTGGCTATGATAAAAGGCTACTGCTGTCTTTGTTGGTTATTTTGCAGTAACAATTTCACAAAGCCGTGGGCCTTTGAGCATCACTGAATAAGTGCCACATCTTCTAAACAAACTGCAGACTTCCAAGTTACATCCTCATCCAACTCAGAATTCACATCACTAATCCTCAGCTAGAAACTTAACCAAGAATATATTCGCTTTCATCGCTGGTGAACAAAAATCGGTCCAAAAAAAAAAAGAAAGCTATATTTTTTGCAAGATAAAATAAAAATTAAAGCTTTTTCAAGGCAGTGAATTTGTAATTGAAGGCATTATGATGCGATCAAGAGCCGTTTTTTTAATACTTTAATTAAATTTTCTTTTTAATTCATAAGAAGAGTCTCTGGATGAATTGCAAAAAAGCCTCTCAGATCCCAAGTGTTGAGACTTAACAGGTTGGCGACAGAGAGACATTACTGAAACATTAAATCATCTTTTAAAAATAGTGGATGCATTTATTCACATTGATTCAATTTGCATGCAGATTCTCTAAGTGATTACTCACTAGACACAACCCCACTGAGAATACAGAGAGTTTGAAAACACTTTGCAATCTTCCTTTGACATTTAATGCTTAGAGATTTTTATTTAACTCCACGTTTTCCAATGAAAATTCTGTCTACATGAAAGAGATCTATTTCCAGAATACTTTAAGCTGGATGATAATGAAATGCAATATAGTCGTAAATTAACATAGAAATTAGATTTGATATCTTGTGTTATTTTTATTACATTTTTTTTCTGGTTTTGAACTAATTTACAAGCTAAAAACAGTAAATATCGAGAGTAAAATTACCTGCAGCACTGAAGCACCAGCATGAAGAAACTGTAAGCCAGACTCAGCAGAATCAATGCCCCCAGTGGCTAAGATGGGAAAACCAGGGAGTGCCCTGGCTATGGCTGACACTGCACGCAGGACAATGGGACGAATTGCACTGCCTGAATAAATGCAAACAGACAACAAATGAGCAAATTAATATTTCATTCATAACATGTAATACCCTTTAGAAGCATCTAATATCTAAAATGGATGAAATGATCTCAGCACAATACCTCATCTAAGAGCAAAATGATTCTCATTAGCATTAATCATGTCAGTCATTCTTTTTTTTTTTCTTTCTCTTTCACAGACCCATACACAAATATTTCATTTCAGTGTCAGAACTTTGGGGAGTGCTCTACCTTCTAATGTTACAACCTTTATTTATTTACTTGGGGTTCAGTGTCCTGAATGAATTAAATTCGGTGACAGATGGAGTCATTTATCACATTAGATTTAACCACAGTTAGCTGGCAGGCCTTTGCCTCATTGATCAGTGGGAGACATTGTCTCCCCTCATTTAGCTCCAGTGTCACTAATGTCCAGTGTGGAGACACAGGAACACATGCAAAGCCCAGCTTTCTCCTTCATGTTAAATGGCCCTCACTAATCACACAGAGAACATAATATAATCCTCAGCAGTATAGATGACATGTTTATTACAAAGAACAGCGGACATGCTTCTGAAATAATCAGTTTAGGAGATGTAGCTTCAGTGATCTAATTTCAGGTCAGTAGTGTAGAAAGATCAACACACATTTCTAATATATATATATATATATTTTTTTTAAACCTGGGCAATTCCAATCACAGAAGTATCAATGGTTGGCATGACAGACATCTGCATGTTTGCAGAGCTGAGGCATCCTCTTACCTTCACCGAGTGATGAGTTTATCTCATCTAATACCATTCTGCACACTCGTCCAATGAAACATGCAATCACTGACACCTAGAGCCATGTAATCTACTGACATGAATTACAGTCAACTTAGTCAGGGGACACTTAGCAATTCTGCTAGCTGACACTCAAACGTAAGCTTGGGGATTTGAGTGTAAGTGTGGGTCACATTCACTGCCCCACGGAGCACTGCAGAGAAACTACTGAAGCTTCTAATTGCATTAGAAACGGATGAGCAATGCCCAACGACTCCAACTCCGCCCACATTACAGCCCAAACACTATTTTTGTGTGAATAATCATTTCAGAAGCTGAAAAGCCTCAAGACCAAACATGGCAGAAAAGGAGTAATAATAATAATAATAATAATAATAATAAAAAAATAAAATAAATAAAATAATAATAATAATAATAATAACAACAATAATTCATATTAATAATTCATCCTCAATAACTACTTCATCTGAATTTAAGTTTATCTAGGCATGATGTTGGAAGCAGTGGTCACCCAGAGAGGACATACTTAATGATAATAAAAGTTTAACTGAATTTTTTGTGTCCTCTGTTGCACAAAGAAAATGAAAGGGCTGTTGGGTTGTGACTCCTGATTTCAGGTCAGTGGTTATGGTATTAAATCTTTAGTCACTAGTTGGGTTGTTGCTCTGTCCTGATATCAGGCTGTGACTGTTTTCTAATGTTACTCAACAGTTATGACCATTATCACAGTCAGTAGAGGGGTTTGGCTATGTCTGGACCCGATGTCAGTAGTGTGTTTTGACTGTTTGATATAAGGCTTGTAGATGATTATTGATGATATTTCATCTGTGACAGTGTATGTATCTCAGAAGAGCAGCTGTCTGTAGTTTCTGGTGTGGTCTGTGACAGCAAGTAGGCAGACTGTGTCTTGTTTCCTGACCATTTATAAAGATCTGGGTCTGGATGTTGATCTCAGAACATTAATTTAGCTAGTGCTGTGGGATGATTCAAGGTCAGAGGTAAGGTTATGGCTGTCTCCTAAATTCACAATACTAGTTAGACTGTAAATGTGTGTTTATCTTAGGTCACTGGTAGGAGGCCCTTGCACCAGTGAGCATTGTCCTCATTTTTCCTGTTTCATCTATTGTTGGTTCAATCGGCATGAGGCACTCATGTAAGACACACACGTAGCACCTGTGGTTTCGATGAATAATTCTAAGCACAGTGAGATATACACAGAAATCAAATAAGACATGGCATGAAAATGTAAGCATCGGATAAACATGAGAAACAGGGAATGAACATCCAAAGAAAGACAATTAGGGTAATCCACCTAAACATGACCTACAGGATCATAATGAACATCCCTACCCACTCTGTCTGTCTGTTACATTGATGTATATGGCAACAGCACTGTGTCAAGAACCCTGAACAATGTAATACTTCAACTCATACATGTAACAAATCTGGGGTTTAGGAAGTGATTTGAATACATGACAACAGAACAAAACAGGCTGAAAGAAGAAGAAAAAGAGTAACAAACATTATTCTTGCAGTTCAATATACCAACAAATAATTAAATTTTAACAATAAATAACAATATAAAACAAGTTTCTTTAAGTATTTTGCTGTAATGTCTTTTATCTTGATAATACTAGTGCCTTTCATGTAATAGTTCTTCTTCTTTTTCTGCTATTAGGGGTCGTCACAGCGGATCATCTGTCTCCATACCCCCTGTCCTTTATATCTGCCTCTTTCAAACCAACTACCTGCATGTTTTCCCTCACCACATCCATAAACCTCCTCCTTGGCCTTCCTCTTCACATGTCCACACCATCTCAATCTCGCCTCCCTCATCTTGTCTCCAAAACGTCCTACATGCGCTGTCCCTCTAATAAACTAATTTCTAATCCTGTCCATCCTCATCACTCCCAAAGAAAACCTCAACATCTTTAGCTCTGCTACCTCCAGCTCCACCTCCTGTCTTTTACTTAATACCACTGTCTCTAAACCATACAACATCTCAGTTCTCACCACAGTCCTATAAACTTTCCCTTTCACTCTTGCAGATACCCTACTATCACAAATCATTCCTGCCACTCTTCTCCACCCACTCCACCCTGCCTGCACTCTTTTCTTCTCTTCTCTAACACACTCTCCATTACTTTGCACTGTTGACCCCAGGTACCTGAACTCCTCCACCTTCTCCAGCTCTTTTCCCTGCAACTGCACCACTCCACTGCCCTCCCTCTCATTCACACACATGTACTCTGTCTTACTCCTACTGACTTTCATTCCCCTTCTCTTCAGCGCATACCTCCACCTCTCCAGGCTCTTCCTGCTCCCTACTCTTACCGCAAATAACAATATCATCCGCAAGCATCATAGTCCATGGAGACTCCTGTCTGACCTCGTCCGTCAACCTGCCTATCACCACTGCAAACAGGAAAGGACTCAGAGCCAATCCTTGATGCAGTCCAACCTTCAACCTTGAACCAGTCTGTCGTTCCTACTGCACACTTTACTGCTGTCACACTGTCCTCATACATGTCCTGCACCACCCTTCACATACTTCTCTGACACACCTGACATACAATACCACAACTCTTCTCTCGGCACCCTGTCATATGCTTTCTCTAAATCCACAAACACACAATGCAACCCCTTCTGACCTTCTCTATACTTCTTTATCAACATTCTCAAAGCAAATAATGCATCTGTGGTGCTCTTCCTCAGCATAAAACCATACTGCTGCTCACAGATGGTCACCTCTTCTCTTAGCCTGGCTTCAACTACTCTTTCTCATAACTTCATGGTGTGACTGATCAACTTTATTCCCCTGTAGTTACTGCAGGTCTGCACATCTCCCTTTTTCTTAAAGATCGGTATTAGCACACTTAAAGATCGGTATCAGCACACTCCTTCTCCATTCCTCAGGCATCCTCTCACCTTCCAAAATCCTGTTAAACAATCTTGTTAAAAACTCCACTGACTTTCCACTCTTCATTCTCTTAATCACTGCTTTAACTTTCTCCTTACTAATCCTATCCACTTCCTGCTTCACCATCTCCACACCATCCAACTTCCTCTCTCGCTCATTTTCCTCGTTCATCAGCTGCTCAAAATACTCCCTCCATCTTCTCAACACACTCTCCTCACCAGTCAACACATTTCCATCTCCATCCTTTATTGCTCTAACTTGCAGCACATCCTTCTCAGCTCTGTCTCTCTGCCTGGCCAATAGGTATAAATCCTTTTCTCCTTCCTTAGTGTCCAACTTCTCATACAGCTCCTCATATGCCTTTTCCTTCACGTTCGCCACATCCCTCTTTACCTGCTGCTGCATCTCCTTGTACTCCTGCCTACTTTTCTCCTCACTCTGTCGATCCCAATTCTGTTTGCCGACCTCTATCTCCTTTTGCTCTCCTGCACTTCCTCATTCCACCACCACGTCTCTTTGTCTTCCTTTTTATTTCCAGATGTCACACCAAGTACCTTTCTAGCTGTCTCCCTTATCACTACTGCAGAGGAAATCTCACACTACAGTCTTCCTCCTTCAGTTTCCACCATCTTATTCTTCTTTCAGTCCTCACTCTCCTCCTCTTCTTCTTCACATACAAAACCATCCTACAGATCTGATGCTGTCTAGCTACACTGTCCTCTGCCAACACATTACAGTCTCCAATCTCCTTCAGGTTGCATCTCCTACATAGAACATATTTCACCTGTGTGCACCTTCCTCCACTCTTATACGTCACCTAATGATCCTTCTTTTCAAAATAAGTATTCACCACTGCCATTTCCATCCTTTTAGCAAAATCTACCAACATCTGCCCTTCCATATTCGTCTTCTTAAAGCCATCCCTACCCATGAACTCCTCATCACCTCTGTTCCCTTCACCTACATGCCCATTGAAATCTGCCCCAATCACCAATCTTTCATTCCTAGGTACACCTTCTACCACTTCATCTAACTCACTCCAGAATTTTTTCTTCTCCTTCATCTCACAGCCAACTTGTGAAGCATAGGCACTGATGACATTTATCATCACGCCTTCAACTTCCAGCTTCATGTTCATCACCCTATCAGAAACTCTCCTCGCCTCCACTAGACTCTTAGTGTACTTTTTCCTTCAGAATCACCCCTACACCATTTCTCTTTCCATCTATACCATGATAGAACAGTTTAAACCACCTCCAATGTTTCTGGTCTTACTCCCTTTCCACTTAGTCTCCTGAACACACAACATATCTACCTTTCTCCTCTCCATCATATCAGCTACCTCTCTCCCTTTACCAGTCATAGTACCAACATAAACCTCCACTCTTCTACACTTCTCCTTTCCCTGCCGTCTCTGTAGACATCTTCCTCCTCTCCTTCTCCTCCTTCGGCCAACAGTAGCCCAATTTTCACCGGTACCCTGTTGGCTAACGATACCTGTGGCGGTTGTTGGTAACCCGGGCCTCAACCGATCTGGTATGAATTTCTGATTTGTGATCCACATATTTGATTTAGCACGTTTTTTACGCTGGATGTCCTTCATAACACAACCCTCCCCATTTATTCGGGCTTGGGACCGGTACTAAGAGTGCACTGGCTTGTGTAACCGTAATGGCTGGGTTGCCTTTCATGTATTAGTTATATAATATAATATATAGACAATAGGTTTTAATATTATCATTCTGAACACTGTAATTACATATGGAAAATGTAATAAGTTCTTTTTAAATTTTATATAATAATGTAATTCGTTTCCATCCTAATTTCTTTACAATTCAACATAACAGACCTTGCCTAAACATTCATTAAAATAAAAATTTAAGTTCAAGTATATTTCTATAGCACTTTTCACAATTGCTTTACAGAACTTAAGTATTAAAGTGAATGATGTGTATTTATCCCTGATGAACAGCCTGGGGTGACTGTGGCAAGGAAAAACTCCTAGGATGAATGAGGAAGAAACCTTGAGAGGAACCAGACTCAAAAGGGAACCCCTCCTAATTTGGGTGATATAATAAATCTTAAAGCAATCCAAAACACCATTAAAAAATTGAAAAAAAATGTTTTGGCTATTCATACAAGCTGATTTATAGATATGTAATAGAATGATCAATTTACAAAAAGGATATTGCTAATTTATATATAAAAAAAAAAAAAACAGAAGGATATTCATTTTAAAGTACGGTCTCTTCAGAATGTGGACTTCAGAATGTAGAAGCAAAGGACTTCAGTTTCTAATACCAGCAATTCCAATTTGTTGGACTGAAAAGATACATAATTCAGCATTTGGATCCATGTGCTTTCTGTTCAAAATCTGCAAAAGGCCATGCTGCTCTGTGGGTACCCAGTGCATGCTGACTGTGAACATCTCTGTAGTCAACTCCTTTTTCTCTGTTAGCCCTAGTTGTGGTCCCTGTGCACCCACAGTGGAGGAGATACGCACATCATTCTCCTGTCCACACATTCTGATTTGCATGTAATATAGAAACATGGGTCAAACCTTTGGCAGAAAGATGGGAAGATGAAGATGTACTGCAATGGGACACATATACTCTATGGGTCAGAATGCAAGAAAAATGATCAATCACTGAGAAGAATGTTTTATGTTGGCACTAGGAATGACAAAATCTACGCAAAATATTGCCGGCTGTCGGCAGAAAAGGAAAAGGCTATGCTTTAAGCACTAACATCCTCTTATAGAAAATGGTCAAGTTGATTTCTGAGCCTTTCAGCACAGACTCACAAAGGGCCTTCAATTTCCCTCTGCCTGGCTGCTATACAGAAAATGAATGTGCGGGCGCATGAAGACGCTGCAAGGCTGTATTGCATCAATAAATTATGGCTCATGTGCTTACACCGGTGTGCAGCGCATTGTAAAAGACATGTTATAGTAGAATAAGCATGAAATATAAAAGTGTTTTTTTTTTTTTTTCTTTTATATTTGAACAGCTCCTGACCCACTCTCTGCCTTTAGCTCGCAACGCTTGTTTACCAATGGCATTTATTTTTACAGTGAAAGATCACTTTGCTCCCACAGGTTTTTTTTATATATATATATCACTTTTGGTGATTTGTTGAGAATGAAACCAGTCAAACCAGAACTACTGTATGAATGAGGCGAGGTCACAAGCAGAAAAGCAGAAAAGTTATATAAAACCTGTCTGTAAAACCTGGTTGTCATACAGTATATCGCTATCCTATCATAAATATTTCCACAAAGTTGGAAGTACAGATTTGTGTACAGGACATCTTCTGTTGTGCTGTAGCATTATATTACCACTCAATGGAACTTAAGGGGCTCAAACCTGTTCCAGCATGACAATGTCTCTGTGCACAAAGGTTGGCTCATAAAGAAATGGTTTGCCAATATTGGAGTGGAAAAACTAACGTGGCCTACACAGAGCCCTGACGACCGCCCTGAAAACCATTAGGATGAACAGGAAACACCTGTGTCTGAATGTCTAAAGTTAAAATATTTTCACACAAATCTTTAAAGCAATCATAGGATGAGATTTAAAAGTGAGCTCATTACTGAACACGTATTTTTGTGAGACTATTAGCGTGTCCTGCCTGTGAATTTCCACACCCTTAAGACTGTGGATTCTGACTTATACAGCAAATAAAGGGACAGACAGAAACACAAATAGATTGAGAAAGAAAGATAAAATGGTGTATACAAAGAAGAAAAACGAGAGAAAGAAACATGCAACAATAATGTTCATTTTTCTGCTTTATCTCTATGGGGTTTGTTTGTCTCATCTGCCATGTCCCCAGAGAGTTCAGTGATTGATAGCCTAATCCAATGGCTGTGCTTAAGGAACCTCATCTTATTCTGTGTTCTTATCATTAGAAGTTAGCCTGTGCTTATGTTCACGGCTCGCTGCCTGCTTCTGGCCCATGAGATTTAAGGGGTCTGGCCTTTAGAATATATTTAACACAAAATTGAAATCTTGACAGTGCTTAGAAGTCTGTCCTCAGCGATGCAGCTTTAATTAATCATTTAATTAAAATAAAAGGCCTACTGTACCATGGTCTGTCTAACACACAGGCTGCTGTGCTGATTACTCAAACATGCAGCTCTAATTTAAACAGCCACAACCTCTTGCATCACAAACACCAGATAAACATCTCCGAACTTCAGTGTGTTCACACAGATAGAAGGGAAGAGGCTGTTCTAGGTAAATAAAAATTTTAACACAAAAGACAAACTTGCTTTCTTTTTTTTTTTTGACAGGTGTCTGCTGTCAACATAGAGCAAGGTGTTTTCTACACTTGTAGCCTGCCAAACCAGCGTCTTAGCTCTTCTTTCTGCTATGAATGCAGCAGTGCATCAATGCTCATACAGTCTGAATACATACTGAATACAACTAGAGATGGCAAAAAAGGCAGAACAGGCATTCAGACGGTGCTGAACTGAACTATACTGCTCCTTTTCTCATTGTTGTTACATAGTTGATCCTCATACAGCAGAACAACAAACACTGGCTGATGTGCACATATTATTCCATTAAAGAAAAAGTAAGAACATCAGCCCTTCGGAGTCTCACTATGCTGCTCTGTGTTTGTCAAAATAGAGACAGTGAGGAAAAAAATCACTAGATGATTATTGTGATCAATGAATAAAAAAGGGAAACAGTGTAAAAAGGGAAAAAGTCAAAATGATAATGTACACAACTCATTATGTAGACCAGAGAATTACTAAATTTGTTTGCGCAAACACACATTCATTCTCTTTTTCTCTCTTTCCCACTCTCTTTCTCTCTCAGATGATAGGCTTTCAGTTATGCAGTAGCATACATGCCAACATCCTGTAGCTCTCAAAGGGGCTCTGACACCACTCAATCCATGGCACTGCACTCTAATGAAGGCTGGTGCGTGCACACACACCTACACACACACACACACACACACACACACACACACACACACACACACACACACACACACACGCACACACACACACACACACATTCAAGCGCTCTCAATGTGAACACACTCATATGAACACTGGCCACATCTTGCTAAGTTAACTAAGTTAAAACCAACAAACCTAAGCTACAAATGAACTCACTCAAGACAGACATACACCAAAGTAGCAGTTTGGCCTGGATTACCCTTTATTCTAAAATTGAACATTCAGCTGCAACATATTCTTATTCAGCTGCCATATATTCTCTGGTATTACTAACAGAATAAATAAACTGTGCAAAAGAACAGAAATATACTTTACTGTGAAAGTTTGCTTCATAGAGATCTATTCATTTCTTGTATTGCAGCATGTTTTTTTTCCCTTTTTTATATACTATATAAACCAAAGAATTGGGACACCTGACTTTTCCAGCCATGCGTGGTTCTTCCCCAAACTGTTACCACAAAGTTGGAGGTACATCATTTTATAGGATGTCTTTGGATGTGAGCCCTAAACAAGATGACCCAAACTTGTTCCAGCGTAACAGTGCCCCTGTGCATTGCAAGTTCTATAAAGATATGGCTTACGTGGGTTTGATTGGAAGATCTTGAGTAGCCAGCTGAAAAGCTCTGACCTCAACCACATATTCCATAAGCACATATGGACCTTAAAGTCAGGTGTCTACAAATTTTGTTAATATAGTGAATGTCTACAAAGAATCTTGCAGTTTCTAAGAACAAAAACTCTTATAATTTTTTTTAACATGACATTTTAATCCAAAACATTTGCTTTGTTACTTTCTATTAAGTCTAATTTGCAAATTATTTCTGCTCCCATTCTTCACCAACTCTGAAACTAAAAATAGATAACAGGCACTGTTATAATTGCATGTTTTAATGTCATTGTTATTATTCGTATTATGGGTTGATATTTAGCCACAAATTTCATTAATGACTATATGCCATTGTTCAGATTTAGACTAAAGTAAAAGCTTGCAATCTAATGGAATTTAAAGAAGCTTGCCATGCTTATAAAGCAGAGAAGATAAGTAGTAAGCAGTAAGCTCACAGACAGCCAAAATGTTGTCAAATTAATGTAAAAATATGTAAGAAATAAATAATAATTAAAAACAATTTAATGACTCTTAACATATAATATATATAATGTTTAGATTGAATTAATTGCTTATATACTACATTAATTCAACGTACTGTACTGGGGAGTCAACACTTTTCTCATAATTATTAAACCCAAACAATTTCAAAGCCAGGTCCATGTTTGAGTTTCAGAATTGTATTAATCAAGATCAAGTAATAGTTGACCTTACAGAAAGTTCTGTGGCTTTTATTATTATTTTTTTGTCTCTGCAATGTCCTAACCAATGGATGACTGTATAAACCCAGTCACAATATTATCTGTAAATGAGTTTTTTATTTTCCCTAGAACTTTACAGAAGAATGATAAATGTAGTGCCATGCTTACAGAGAAGAAACACTTATGATTCTTTTAAGGAAACTATAGACATGTGATTTTGATTTTATACAAATCCTCAGCCTTCTGGCATTTGAAGCTTTGTTTCCATATATAGAGTGTATAAACTGGGCTAGTTACAGTGTGTTTTATATAGTACATTGAGCTCCTTCATATCAAAAAGCCAAAAACCCCTTTGAGAGCTTTATGTGAATCAAAGATACATTGCATCTTTCTTTATACTCTGCACCAAAATATTTCGATAGACAACAAATTTATGTATATTCCTGAATTCTGTTTCAAATAAGAGGCCTGACACCACAGTTCTTGACTCTGTAGTGTGGAGATGCAGCAAAACTTGAGATTTGAGTGTATGAGCTAGAGCCTGCTGAAGAAGCCTGGCAAAGGAGACCTTGCCCAGCTTTGATCTCAGAGACATACAAAATGTATCAGCTACGAAAAAAAAAGAAAAAAAAAAAAAACCACACGCGCACATACTGAGATGGAGGGGCTTGAGGCTGTCTTTTAGTAGCCAACAGACAGGAGGAGAATATTTTCTCTAACAGGAGGCTGTATGTGTTTTCCACTGACCTGTTACACATAGGAATCGAATAACCACAGTGCAGTGAACTAAGGTGAAGATAAGAAATCTTTCATCATTTCAGAAATGATGTGCAAGTAGTAGCTCCTTACGCTACAGCCAGAGTGAAGAAAAAAAAACAGTCTTTCTGCCCTTTTACCCTCTTCGTTCTATTTTCTACAAAGCTGCTATGGATATGATAAAAAGTACGCTAGGCAAATTTCACATTGCTTATTTGAGGATGGAATTCTTGGAAACACATAAACATGTGTATACTGTACTTGCAGCATAGCATTAAAAACCGAGCTCACAGGAGTGTGACAGATTTGTCTTTACATCAAATCCCATATATCACGGCTGTGGTGATTTATGGGCCCGTGGAAGTGTGGCATAGGTCTGCAGCCTGTAGGAGAATGGATGCTAGACAGAACTGTAGCAAGTCCTGATAGGCTCAACTCCTGTGGGATATCAAAACCCAGCAGGCTAATCTTAAATAGGAAAAAGATGACACTAAGTAGTTTTGCTTACATAAAATTCTGGCACAATAGTCTTCCCATTCATTTTTAATGCCTCCTTTTTTTGCTGGGCCAGGTGCTGGGCCACATCCTGTCATTTCCTCTGTTCTCGAAATCCAAGTCATTGTGGAGAAGCAGAGAGTAAAAGGATAACAGGAATGGGCCTGCAAAAGGATGTCTTCATATGTCATGCTAACAGTTGTCATTCAGTCCACAAACAAGCACATTCACTAAAACACAATAAAAAGAAATCCTGATTCATAAATAGCATTAACGATGCAGCAGCGCAACCGACCAGCAGAATCCATACCAGGAGGAGGGGGGGGAGCAACAGCATGTACATGAATTATTGAGCACATGGCTGAAGCATACCACTGACTGGACAGCAGCTCACGCTGCCCTCTGATGAAGTGCAATGGCTCCAGCACAGAGGAGGTGAGAGCAGACAATCAGGCTTCTCACACTCCAGCAGACACAATTTGGGGTGGGGGGGGGGCACACTATCCATTCCAGAACAACTCACAGCGAACAGGTGATCTAACGAATCACATTGCTTTTTCAGGAGGAGAGTCTGTACAGTAATCTTAGAAATATCAAATAAGGAAGCCATAGAAGCATATGAAATACACATGAAACACATAGGCTGCACTCCCTGCAGTGCACTAGAGGGAAAAAACACACTCATTTGAAATTAGATCAGTCTAATGTTTTCTTGAACTGCGATGCTGCCGCAGACAATGTTAACATCCCATAGCAACCAGAGTACCTTTGTTTTACAGCCCGCCATTGAAGCACGCCGCTCTGACTCTGGAAATGCGCTTTTTTCCTCCCTTCAAAAGCCCTTACTGCACACTTACATGAGACAATATTCAAATGACAACACTTGAGAAAATGATACTATCAGGAATATTTTCAAGAACTACAATGCCTGGGAAATTAGATACACTTGCAGTATTGTCTCCTTCTGAATGTATACTGAAATTGTCGAGCAACCACTGCTGGATGAGTACTAGAGCTTAAGCAATTACTGCCAAATCTGGGAGCCAAATCCAACATTTACATCTCTTAAAAAACATAAGTGATGCCTGGTTGCTAAATACTGAGATAAATAGTAAAATTTTTCATAAAACAAAACTTTCCTAAAATTTCGACGTATTTTGAGAGTGGCCTGTCAGGAAGTGTGGTTTGCTCAGCATAACCATAATCCAATATGCAATAACAGTTGCTTTACCAGATGTGCTGTTGCGTTGCAAGAGAACAGGTTGTTTCATTTCTTTAAAAATGCATTTTACACCATTAGAATTACACCTAGCAAATCATTCTGTTAAGACACGTTGGTTCTTTTACTGAAAAATCTGTACACTTTAATTAATAAGAGAAAGAAGAGAGGCAGTATTAGCCAAACTTTCAGCCTCACTTGACTCCATCTGTCACTTCTATTAGAGGAACTGTCCAGCAGTCCTGCACAGCAACTCACACACACACACACACACACACACACACACGCACACGCACACGCACACACAAAACACACACACACACACACACACACACACACACACACACACACACACACAAACACACTCCAAAGTAAGCACGCTTTTAACACGGAATTGACACAAACATACTGTAGTTACAAATGAAAAGAGAACTAACAAGTGTTTCTATAAATCCGCACATTTCTACTTGCAAATAACAGATTCAAATAAATAATCTTGCACACACCCGCGATCTGGCGGTGCTGTCCCTACGGAAAAAGCAAATGGATCCAGTGAGATGGGTGACACTTACCAGACACGCCGCCATATGTGGTGCGCTTGTCTCGGCCGATGCCAGGCCAGGGAGAGCCGTCTGCCTTCAGTCCCATCAGGCCTGAGACCGTGTTGGTAGCAGTGACGCCATCTGCACCACCTACACCCACGGGGTTCAAAAATTAGCCACATAGTGGGAGGAAGAGAAAAAGGTTGAAAGCTAGCTCCCAAAAAAGCTGCAGATTGTGGGATAATGTAGGGCTTGCATCGAACCCCATGCTGCCAGGTCATTCCATTACACAATCATCTCTCTCCTGATCGCTACCCGTCATTGTGCCAAAGCTTACTATCAACATAACCGCAAATGTGCCCCGTGGATGGAATAACACCATTGTAAGTTGTGAAATCTGCTAATGTGAAATCTATTTATTGGTTTATTTATTGATCAGTGTACTGGTTAAGAGTGATAAAATGGGTGTAAAAAAACAGTCTACCTTCATGTGCAGCCTTGGCAATATCCACAATGTTGGTGACATTAGGGGTCAGCTTGGCAAAGAAAGGGATCGTGACAGCTTGTCGTACCCAGCGGCAGATGTTCCGCACCAGCTCTGGATCCTTTTCAAATGTGGTTGGGGAAACAAACAAACAACAACAACAACAAAGTGATTCACACACACAGCTGAAGAAAATGTGCAAAAACACAAAACAGGGCAACTTAACGTTGGCAGTCTGTTTTGGCGGTGTGTATGAGAGATGAATGAGAGACAGGGAGAGCGAAATCCTCAGCGCAAGCGATAGAGGGATTATATAAGTGTGAACTGCTGCTCCAGGAGGATTCACGCTTTATTAGACATCTCCTGGCCTGTCAGTCTGGCTGTTTAGAGGAAGGAGAGGCTGCTCAGTGTCTGACGTGCTTACACTCAGCACAGTTCTGCAGCCTGCTCAAGCATACAACCACGTCTAAATCTACGACAGCCAAACCACCAAACCAACAGCAACACAAGGACGGCTGCTGCACGATCGTTTACTCAAATATATTTGTGCGTCTCTCCCAACACATTTAATGCATAAAATGCAGGCAACACACACAGACAAACAGACACACAAAAACACACACATATCCGATTTGTATCCATATTTAACACACATTCAACTACATGTTCAAGTCTCGTATAGATAGTAGACAATATTTTTTCGGATGATTTACAATATTATACTTTAAAACACTTACTTGGTGACAATGTGTAAAAATGTTGCATATCATTTTACATTTTTAGGAAATATGGTGTATAATATAGTCTATAGAAGCACCAAAATTCGAACATTTATATAACAGTACATACTACCAACAACTACACAGGAACACCGGTACACTAACTAATTCATGCAATATTTAATCAGCCAATTATGTGGAAGCAACACAATCCATAAAATCATGAAGATTCAGGTCAAGTTTCAGTTAATGCTTACATAAAACATTAGAATAAGGGGTATGGGTGTAATTTATAAATTTTTAAACTCTTGGTATTTTTACAAACAACAGTTTACAGAAAATGCAGAAAAATAAATCCAGTCAGCAGGATGTCTGTCACTGTCACAATAACCATAATCCATAAATATAGTAAGCAGAAAATTATTTCTGTATGCATAACACTGAGTCAAAGGTACAATATCAAAGACCTCATCATAGGCTTGTAAGTGTATATGCATATAATTAAAAAGCTTTCTCTCTCTCTCTCTCTCTCTCTCTCTCTCTCTCTCTCTCTCTCTCTCTATCTATATCCTGTTATATATATATATATATATATATATATATATATATATATATATATATATATATATATAGTATGATGTATCATATACATACAATACATTACACAGGCCTTCAAAGAAACTTATCTAAGACTTAGACTTTTCACTAAAATAAACAATATTAAAAATGGTATATATCTTGACTAAGTTACAGTTTTCCAACCAGGTGCACTCAACCCCCATGTCCACAGTAGGCACATTTTAAAGCATGAACCTTTTCACATGAGGCAAGTCTTTTGTGTTGTAAGATCAGAATCAAATAAAACCTTTTTTTCCATTCTTGAAACCACAGCATGCATTGAGGGTATTAAACAAAGAACTAAAAATGAAATATTGTCCTATGATCTAGTTATTTAATGCTCTAACATATATATAGTGACTGATGTATAGTGGCATAACCAAGATGAATAATAGGCTCCTTTAATAATTATATAAGTTAAGTAAGAACAAATCTTTGGCAGTCTACTTCAAGCCATAGAAGACTATGTTTTTTTGCCAGTTGTGTACACAAAGCTGCTATTAGACCTGTAGGGTCTAGGAACTGTAAAAGTTCTGATCATGCTGAGATTTTTAGCATAACTTTTAACCAAAATGGCATTTGATTTCCTAGAGTTTGTGCTGACCTTTTCCTTTCATTATCTTAGACTCATTACATAATGCAGACTTTACTGCTTTCTTTCTATCTTTATTTCTCCACACACACAGAAACTAGAAGCAGAACTCTCATTCATATAACAGTCTCTGCTTCTCTGCCTCTTTCTCCCTGTTTTTCTTTTCCTTTAGCAAACTCTATCATTTGTGCATTTCAACAGAATGGCCTTCTTTTTTTTTCTCGAATCCAGCAACTATTAATACATATCTTATTGAGCAATTGGTTTTGCTTGCTTGTACAAAAACAAAATGTGTGATTTACCAGGTCCATGTGCAAAATGGAACATTGAAGTCAGTTTCCGGCAGAGAGGAAAGGTTAGTGTTTGATTTTTAAAACCATTAGCCAGTATTGATTTGTCAGAATAAGTTACACAAAAAAGAAAAAAAATGTCCATGAGACTGTTTCATTTCTATTTCCATGACATGTTAGGAAATTCAGTGCCATTTTCTCCTATGAGATTCAGAATTTGTGTATCTGTTGATAGGCTTTAGAGACATGGACAGAAGGATGGTACTTGCTCCTAAAAGATATGCCACACACACTTTCTAAAGGCTCTAGATGAAGGACAGAAAAGGTTACTGTGTTATAGATAAAATTCATACATAGTATTTTTTTCCCCAGAATATATTGGATTTATGCACTTGTGTTTCCAGCAAGTGTCATCCATAGCAATTTGTCTTGATTTATTCAAGACTTAAACAGGGTATAAACAAGGTTGGAGTGCTGGATTCAACTAGTCTGCTCCAAGCCATCTGCCAGTGAAGGAGCTGTAATATCTGAGCTCCTGAGAGATGGTTAATCGCGCTGCTGGCGTCTTGGGGAGATTCATTGGTTGATGTAGCAGATCTTGAACTCCGGGCAACAAAACCAGATGTCACTACAGTGTTATAGGAAAGAGTGCCTTCTGTTCTTTTACAAACCTGTAGTAACGTTCGTCTGTATGAATAAACCTTCAGATACAAATCTAATGTTAGTGTTAAAAACAGGCTGCATGTAAATATTACACTAAAGTTTTCAAATTTGTTTTAGTTAAGACCAGAAGAACCTGTACAGTACATCAGTGGCACTTCACCTGCTCTGCAGTGTGTTCACTTATCAGCATTCATCTGACTGAACATAATGTGAATCATTGGCCATAAGCATTAATTGGAAATAAGCATTTCCACATTTTGCTTGGATATAAACTAAAAATTAAATGGCCTTAATCAGTATTATATATTTTTTATTAAAATTGCATAATCATTCACTTCTATAACTGTGCACCCTCTTTATTAGTTCATATGGAAAAATCTACAATATAAAAAAAATGTTTGTTGATCAGAAACAGAGTTTATTGCAATAAGTTTATGCTCTGGTTTTCTCCCCAGCAGATTAACAGAGATGCACATTGTTTTCAAATATTTCCAGAATATAAGTCCAATTTCAATTTAGACTGAAGATTTCAAAATTAATTTGTTTGCTGTTCTGGTCTACAATCTATATGTACAATACCTCTGCTCAATGTATGCCAGTAAAAACCTACATGGAGGTTTTTCTATATTATACACAACTACAGTATATGAGTCAGGCAAGTTTTGTGGCAAGCATGCGCCTGGTGCTGGTGCACTCTGCGTCTAGCATCCTGAGGGCATGGCTTCTTATGAGCAGAATGGTGTTAGTCTTTAAAGAAGACAGCAGGAACACAGCCGCACCGAAAGAAAAGCTGGCCTTTCTCCCAGAGGGGTCACAGGAAAATTGCATTAGGCCTGTTCCAGCAAAAGAGACGAGGTCGTGGCCTGCAGCCAGGCACCAGCCACCAAACAGATGCTGCTTGTAAGAACTGTGCTCTCACAGTGGGCACGTGCTCCCTCTGAGGCCTGCCTGTGACAGCTTATTACAGGCCAGATGGGGTTGAGAGTATGAGTCTGTAGGCCAGGAACCATGTCTCTGGTCCTCCATGCAGTCCGCTACACACAACATTGCATGCATGACTGGACTGCCCCGACATCTGTTTGTGTGTGTGTATGCATGGCAGTCTTGCTTTTTTGGCAGAATGACTGGGGAAAAAATTCAGCAGAACCTGCCACTAATGGCCTGGGAACGATGCAGACCTGTAGCAGGCTACCGCAAAATCAGGAACATGGTCAACAGCCAGAGTGCCTCGTGGGCACATGATCAGACACGGAGAGCTTACAGTCCCACTCAAGAGCATTCGGCAAAGAAAATCGACCGGTGAGCAGCAATAAGAGCTGAGTGAATTGCAAACTCACACCGGCAGCACTGTTCAGGAGGAATGGCTGCATGGAGGAGGGGAGGTCTAGTATGAAATTAAAGGAGGGGCACGGTGTCTCCGTGGAGAATTCTTTATTTATTTTCTCTCTCCCCCGTGCTGTCACCGCAGGGCAGGTGGAGCCCGGCATGGGATTCATTTCAGCACAACGGGGGGTGAGTGGAGAGAGGGAACAAGGAGAGTGAAGAGAGAAAGAGAGAGAGAGAGGGTCTTTAACACCCTCAGGCAGAAAGACAGGAGGGGCTCAGGTTTTAACAGAGCTCGGTGGAAAAGGGAGAGTGGCTTTGCACCTGAAATTTTAATTTTGCCATGCAAGGTCACGGCAGGTGGGCGCTCTCGTTAAGCGCCAGTAGTCGGCAAGTCCCGTAGGAGGGATGATGGAAGCAGTGTGCCACTAGGTCCTGTTTGGTGGGCTGAAAATAGTTGTGGGATCCTGCGCCGCTTTTAATTTGTGAATCCAAGGAGCTGTATTGAAGTCTGGGAAAAATATGAGCTCCCAATGGATGCTGAGTCAAAAACAAGTAAGAGCAATGAAATAAAGACTCCTCATACCTGGAAGATCTTAATCTGTCACAAACACTGAGGTGTCTTACATGCCCCCCCAACCTGATATTTTAGTAACTGTGCTTAAGTCAAATGAGTAGGCCAGAAACTGCAGACAGAAAAATACACGGTCACACCAAGTAGTCAAAAAGGAAAAATAGCGATAATGCGCATGGCAGCCATGTTGAGGTGAGGTTCTGAGGCTTCTATTCAAATTCTTTAGGAAATTTAATGCTTCCTGAATGGAGCATTGAAACCTCAATCAGTAAACAAGATAATAATATCATTACATGTATTTATGCTTATCATAAGTAAACAAAAATCATCTCTAATGGTGAATAGATTTTAAAACAGCTCTGAGAAAAGAATGAACATTATAGTGTGCAAGCTCACCACAGTCACTAGGGGGAAATTGCATATTAATATCCCATTAAAATCAAATTCTGCCTCTCTTTTGATGTAGTCAGAAATAATGTTTTTCCCCAGCTAGTAGAGGAAGTGCCAAACGGTGTGATTAAATGATATTGCCTCTCTTTAGTTCACATGGAGGTTACCTGCCTGCGGCCCGGCAGCTTTGATTAGCTTTTTGTCTTAGAGCAGAAAATCTACAGCAAACGGATATAACTCTTTAAATTTACGAGTGCTGCAGTGGAAAATAGTTCCATCTCTGTTAGAAGAGAAAACCTGTTTTATTTCCTGTAGTATAACACATAATCAAAGGAGAAAAAAAAAAAAAGAATAATGGGGGAAAGTAACGTGTTTCATCAACCCATGGTGAAAAAGGATCTAAAAGAATCTGTAACATACAATGAGGTATGTTTGTCTTTCAGATGATATCATTACTTACACCAAACATTTATTTCATTCATCAGGGTTATGGTATTCTATTGTTTATTAAAGCAATCAAAAGCAATGCTGTCTGTTATTGCTGTGCATCTACATTGTGTGCTTTTAATTTTGGAAAAAATAAAAAAAATGTATGTGTGTATATATATATATATATATATATATATATATATATATATATATATACACACACACATTAATAGGTGATGGACTTCTGAAGATGGGCAGAAATCATCTTCAAGCTGGACAAATTGAATCCACCATCAGACAGCATAATACTAAATAAATGACATGTTTATGCAGAAAAATATTTGACTGTTTTTATGGATTTCTATGGAGTTTTTCTTTCACTTAAAAAGTAGTGGCACATAAAAAAGGCAAGTTAAATGAAGTCACATTTCTGTTTTAGCACAGTTGACCTGCAAAATCAGTAGTGTATTATTAATGGTGAATCGTTTCGTTAGTATCTAAAAAGATATTTATAGACGTGCTCACACAAATCAGACTTGTTAATCCAGCACATCCAACAAATCAGTTCATTCTGGGGAATTTAGAGGCCAAGTAAACACCATGACTGTGTGTCAGGTTCCTCAACCCATTCCTGAACATTTTTTGCAGTTTGCCAGGGAGCATTTTCTTGCTGCATAGGACCATGAATATAATGTAATGTTGTTACTATAAAGGTGTTTAGGTAGGTTGTACATGTCAAAGTAACATCTACCTGATTTGCAGAACCCACGGTTTCCCTGCAGAATATTGCCCATTGTATGAGCTGTCGGCAGTGGACAGGAAAGGACAGGACAGGAATTGTCAGTGGCTCACAGCCACTGGGTGCTCATAAGCCTGTTGCTGGTTCACCTGTAGTCCTTTATTGGATCACTATTGAAACTAATCTTACATACCAGGAACACCCCACAAGACCTGTTGTTTTGGAGATGCTCTGACCCTGTTGTCTAATCACAGTTTGGTCCTTGTCAAAGTCATTTAGAACCTTATGCATTTTTCTTACATCCAACACATCAATGTTGTTCATATCCATTTTATGTTGTGTTGCGTTGTGTTATGTTGCACCTAGCAAAGCCTCATTCATTACAGTCCACTGGCTTGCTCTTGTGAATAAAAGATGAAAGCAGTGTTTGACTGGGCATGCTTTGTTTTGGACTATAGTTATTCAACAGGATGTGAACAGCAGATCTGTTGTATTTATCTGACACAAGCTCTAGAAAAGAAAATGCAAACAGTGAGAAAAGTCTGACTGTGTGATGGAAGCATCTCATGATGGAAAGGCCAACTCTGGTGCTTCAAACAGCCCTTTTATCTAAAAAAAAAAAGCTTTTCCTGCTTTGCATTTAATGATTTTGTTTTTGTTTCAGCTATCTGACATTCGTGTTGCTGCCAGAGCAGGTTTTCATGTTATTTCCTTGACCACTACAGACTTGGTGACAAGCTGTGTCAAAGGCGGTTAGAAGCAGAAAGCACAATTTCCAATTTTTAAACAGACCCATAACAAAACACTCAGATTTACTGTTTTAAAACTGTGAAGAAGCTATCCAAACATGCCATGTGATATTGAATGTCCTAAACGGAAACAAACAGAAATACACTGGCCTCCAAAACATTACTTACTGTACATTTAGGAACACCTTTATACCTGCACATTCATGCAGTGATCTATTTAGCCAATCATGTGGCAGCACAATAGTGCAAAAAATAATAATTCAGACAGGTCAGCAGCTGCACAATTATCAGTGAAGAAAAAGTAAATGTGATTTCTATGACTTTGATTGTGGCATGGTTGTTTGTGATGTGAGAATTTCCAAAACTGCTGATCTCCTGGGATTGTCTCCATAAACTAAAACTAAACAAAAATGAAAACCTAAAGTTCACAAAGACAAAAAAAACAAAAAAGCATTGTGAGTGACAGTTCTGTGAGTGTAAACATCTAATTGTAAATAGAGGTAAATGGTCAGATCAGTTTGAGTTGCCAGGAAGCATATAGTAACTCAGACAATCATCCTTTTCAACTGTGGTGTGCCAAATAGCATCTTAGAATGCACAAAACATCAATGATGTGGATCAGGTTCCATTCCTATGTGCCAAGAACAAGAATCTGAGGCTATCATGGGCACAGACTCACCAGCCTGGCCAATATTATAGAGAAAAGTCCCCTGGTCTTCAACTCTCTAGTTTTATTGGATCTGAGCCCATGAAAGCCTCAGATTATTGTTTTTGGCTGACAGAGGTGGAACTTGTTGAGGTTTCCTGCTCATGTATCCCACCCACATTAAGGTTTGATGTGTTGTGCATTCTGAGATTCATTTCTGCTCATCATGTTTGGGAACAGTGATTATCTATAAGTGTCCTTATAGGCTTCCTTACAACACACACTTCTCTGGCCATTATTATTTGATATCTCTCATCAAGTTGTTTCAGCCTGCAGACCCTCTTAATATTCTTAATATTCTGTGTAAACTCTAAACATTGCTGTGTGGGAGATGTACTTGAAATAGCCCTTCTGGTACCATGGTTAAAGTCACAGAGATCACACTATTTTCACATTCTGATGCTTCATTTTCAAATGATTGGTTTATTAGAAAAGTGAATAAATGTACAGGCTTTGGTTGATAATAGAGGGGATGGTGAGAACAATGAGTGTATATAAAAGATATAGATAGATAGATAGATAGATAGATAGATAGATAGATAGATAGATAGATAGATAGATAGATAGATAGATAGATAGATAGATAGATAGATAGATAGATAGATAGATAGATTAGATAGATTAGATAGATAGATGCATTGCAGATGAGAAAAGGTGCTCTTAATATTCTAAGAATAAACGCTACATTAATCCTAGCGCACTGCGTTTTTAGTCTGAAAGAAAACAATTTACAAACAGCTAAATCATTTATGGATTATTAATTTCTGTTAATGCTTTGATTGAATGCAATGCTAAAGGAAAGGTGCATCATTAAGACCCTCATGCAAAACACTCCCTGGAGTCAAGACCCATTAGTGGGTGATTGTGGTTGATCTCCCTATCGTACCTGTCATCAAAGTTTCACAACATAGACAATAAAAGTTTCATTTCATGTTGTGAAGTGCCCAGAGACGTACATTTACCTCAGGCATGACTACACCTCATCCGTGACTGATTTACAAAAACGAGTTACGTTATTACACTGATATTTAGAATTTCTACAAAATCCTCGAGGATTGACATATTCCCATTTCCATCAATAAGAAATGCTTTCTTTCTATATTTAATGAAATATGTTAATTTTCTAGAAGAGGAAAGCAGTTAGCCTGGCCAGGTATGATATTCACTAGAACACTGTATAATATTGTAGAGATGTTCACCTCATATGCTATACATGCTGTATGTGTGTCTTTTCAGCAGCTTAATTCAATAAGTTTAAATATTCAACCATAGTGTATATACAAGTAGTTTAGTAGTCTCTCAGCTCACTCACCAACTGACAAGTCAAGTTCTTATAGAGAGAGTGTATGCTCCTTTAGCATGGATCTCAGTATGTATGAGGTGCAAAGTGGGGTGTGTTGGATGTACCTGCCCGCAGGCGAGTCCCATACCCCTCTCTCCCATTCCATGAGGGCAGGATAAATTAAGCTCCAGGGCATCAGCTCCAGAAGCCTGTATAAGGGTCAGATTTATGCAAACGTTACTTCAATATAGTCAATGAATTCATGCTTTTCATATAAAAGTAGCAATATTGATCTCAGTCCATATGCAAGTCTCATCAGTAAAATATGCTTCATGCAAAAATAAAAAATGAAAAAATGCTATTTATTAATTGTATCCAAAAGGAGAGATGTATGCCAATGAGAGATAAAAAAAAAAAAACCCAACAGTGACTGAAACATTAGGACTAAAATAGATCAGACAAGTGATAACTGTTCCACATGGATGCACGGGAGATGCTGCTCTGTATGTAGACCTGTGGAGTGGGGCATATAAAGTGGCTGAGGAGGAAAGGCGCTTGACAGGCAATTACATATCCGTGGGGGCTTTAAACCACATCACATGTGGGATTTAAACAATTACAAAAGCTCCACAAACCTGACAGAGTGACTCCGGCTGTAGATTTATGATTTTCCACAGACTGACAGCCATTAGAGAGGGGAAAAGAAGAATAAGTATTTTAGCCTTACAAAGTGCAGAGGAGCAAGTGGCAGGATGAAGCCATTTATCATAGTCAGTTGGAAAGAGGAGGAAGCATGGCAGCCCTGGATTAGGCTTCAGATTTCATGGTCAATTAGGGCCAAATGCAGGTACAAAATGGACACAATGCACCGTGATCCCAAAGCCAATTATCAATAATGTTTAATTTCACCCAGCTTCCTTTAAGCCCTTTATAGACAGGGCAAGAGACAGGAGGTGGCTGCCTCACACTCCCCCTTTTCCACACAACAAAAGGCCACACACACAATGAATTAAGCACACTATCATCGCAGATCACAATAAGCAGCTTTAAAAGGGAAGAGCACACGAAAACTATTTGTCATTGCAAGCTTAAAAGAGATTGACATAGAAAACGTGGCCAAAATTAAGCAAAACTTTATGGAGAAAAGCTGGTCAGCTGTGCCAGCGAGATTGGATTCTGTTCTTCCAATGCTTCATTATTAAAAAACACAACATAGGGAGAACAAACCAGGAGAGATAGTGGTAAATGTCCAATTGATATTTTTGAGATACTGGATTTAAGCAAATGAGAATCTGCCACTAACATGAGGGCAAACTGATGTTCTACCCATTTATAATGTGTTATAAAAATGACCGAACATGACACCTACGAGGAAATTTCATGGTGAATATAATTTTCCTATTAAAGCAAAACAGTAGTGCCAAATGAAATCTGAGAAAAAGTGCCATCATTGGTTTATTCCCCCATTCGCAGCAGTTTTAAGCAGAACGATCATAAGTACACTACACAAGAGGGTCATGAGCTTAAAGCAGTTCTTTATCTAAGATGACACTGGGCTATCAGCTCCCAACTTGATGAGGCAAGATCCCTGTCATAGACTTTAGATGGTTGGCTTGATATCAGAGGGTATCAGGAGCACAACCACAAAAGAAAGCGAAGATCTACACACATATCCCAACATGGAGCGTGAACAGATTCTAGATAGATGTTGAACAAACAGGAGGGAAGTCAGCTATGACTGAAAGTGAAAAGGTGCCTGTAATGTAAGACTGATTTAAGGCTTTTCTGAACTCAGGCTCATATTCTCACAATAATCCAGCTTTTCACAGACATCTCAAACACACTAACACTGGGGCATTCAAAATGCAACACAGTATTCCAGGACCTTAAAAGAAATACTGGAGCAGACGAAACATATGATCAACATATAGTGTGAGTGTATGAAAAATGCAGGAGTGGTTTACTAGTTTTGAACCAGTTCTGTCTCTGTAAAATTTTCTGCTGCCGTTCATCACATGCATGTATGTAAATCTTTAAGATGAAGGCAGCTCATCAGTCCTAAGACAAGCTACAAGGTGAGAGATTAAAAAGAGGAGAGTTTTCACTGACATTTGACGATAGATAATCTGTTTATTTACCCTTTAGTATACTGACAAAGAAAAGAGAATGTATAAAGATGGGTAAAACATCAAATTCATGTGCACATGATTTTCTGATATGTAGAGTTCATGGTTTTAATCAAAACTAGCAATGTGAAGTGGCACAAAAAATTAATTAAAAATAATAATAATTATAATTAACTATTAATTAATATATAATTAATAATAATTATATATATATATATATATATATATATATATATATATATATATATATATATATATATATATATATATATATAAAATTACTCTGAACTGTGTGAGAAACGGCTGTTTAATCATTGTAATCTATGAATTTAATGTGATTCCTCCTTTACAAATTTTAGTTTTTGTTTGTACTAGTTGACTATAAGCATATTTTTTTTCATACTTCATATGCAGTGTCACATTGCTATTTCTGCTCACAATTTGAAAATAAAAATAGAGTACAAACAGGTTATGGAGACACTTTGACATCTAGGAATTACAGCTTCTAGCTCGTGGTTATGATGCAATATTTCTCTATCAGGCGGAAATTTGTGTGGAGGGAGCAGTAATGGGGGGCAGTTGAAAGTGAAAAAAATTATTTACTTTACTCTGACGTGTGTGTGATGGAAAAGAAAGGGGGAGAGAACAAAAAAAACTTTTAAGTAGTATCCTTGGGCAAGCCACAGTGTTAAGTGTTCCCTTCCAGAATTTTCAAAGTGAAAATTAATGGTTGAATCTCCTTGAAAATGGAGTTACCATGGAAACCAGGCTTTTATTTCATATTTGCCGGCAGAGGTAACTAAACAGTCTGCTATGGATGTGATGAAAACAATGAATTCAGTTCAGAAGACACCACAAGAAACAAAAAAGAAGGCACCAAAGGCACTTTTTTTTTCTTTTTTTCCCCCCCTTAGCTCCCCAACTATAGCCAGTGGCACTGCTAACCTCCTTTGCAACTCAGATCTACACCAGAGTGCTAGAAAGAAGGTAAAGTCTTAAACTCAACCTTTGTTTCTAGTACACTTGGGGAGCTATGTTTAGGTTTAGGATTCGGTCCTGGGCTAGGTTAGGTAACAGAAAGCAAGGTGATGAATGCAGGGAAAAGACAGTGTGTCCTACTGGCAACCCTAATGCAATACAAGGTTAGATCAGTGTCTTGTCCGCTCTTTGACTGTGCAATATGCAAAAAGTACCTGACAGTAATACAGAGAGGGGCAGAAGAGAAAGGAGACAGCACTAACCAGATGTCCATCTTTTCAGAGTGGAAGAAGGGGGGTGGTTGGATGAAGCTTGACAGGTCAGGTTTAATGAGGTCCAACAGAGAGCGAGAGCGTCAATGAAATCAATAGCAGAATTAACACATTGACACGTGGGTCTGTTTACTTTCTGACATTTTCTGTGCACAATTAAGCACCAGAGATATGTGAGTCAACACCGATTAATTCCAGGGGCAACTGAATGGTCTCAATCTATTTCCATTCAAAATATCAGCTCTGGGTTTACTTGTGAGTTTCAGTGCTTGCATGCAACGTTGTACATGTGTGTTCACACTGGGTCTGCTGGGGTTCAACGTGACTGACACCAGAAAAGGACAGGGGTTATAGAGCTCCTGCTCACAGATGGGAGAGCCGGAAGAAGCTTGGTCTGAAGATGCCCCCCTTCCCTGCCCAGCTCTCTTCCTCACTCTACTCCTTCAGAGCCTCCCTCCTTCTCTGGCATCTGTCTCAGCCTCTTGGCAGTGACAAACCAGTTGGGTCTTATAAACATTTGCCTAAATGTAGCACGCTTCAGATCCAAGATTAATTGCCACTGATTCAATATTTGGGGTGTTTATGCAATAAGCGTGAATGTTGCTTTTGCAGTTTGGAAAGGTGTGGTACATCGCACTTTTCTACTCTCTATTCCCAGGCAATGGTTATGCAGGCAGTGCTATCAAAAGAGTCAAATTATCAGCAAGGAAGAGAGTATAATTTCACAACTGTGTGCGCTGGTAAATTATCATAACAAAGACTCACCTCTGCCATTTTGGCAAGCTCAGTCCAATCAGCTTTGTTGTAGCTGCACATTATGCTGGAAATGACAATCTATGGCAGATAGAAAGAGTAAGTGAGAGAGCGAGACAGAGAGAGAGAGAGAGAGAGAGAGAGAGAGAGAGAGAGAGAGAGAGAGAGAAAGAGAGACAGAGGGAAAAAGACAGATTAGAGCAACATAGACAGTCTTACAAATTGCAGATTCATTTTATCTTTGTAGACTTGGTCCATTTGATGTGCATGCGCATGTTTATCCCCCCTGCTTTGTTTCAACACATTTCAAAATCGGGACTATAAAAGGTCACTCAATCCTTCTTCTCCTTTCTCAAAGTCACAAAATCAATATCTATAATTTAGAAAAAAATTGTTATCAAAACAAATCTACAGGCATGCTGGCATTATTTAAACAATAAAGACATCATTGAGAAGGTATTAGCTAAGAGCCCCTATGCTAGGGCTGGATAAGCCTGGGCCATTTTAATTTTTCTTTTCCCTGGCACATTACAAGCCAAATATAAAAACAAGTTCTGGAGGACCAGCTTCTAAATAATTGCTTCCTGGTTTTATGTAATCAAAGCTGTCGGGAAAAAAAAAAGCTTTCACATACTTTACAGACACTCTGCACATAATGCACTGTATGTCATATACAAGACAAAATTCTCTTGGAAGAATGAAGATGCTGTATTTCAGCACACCGCAGCCACCATTTGCTTTTGTTTTCCGTGTTATATACAGTACATAGCTGTCTCTCGATCGCCAAGTAATAGCTGTAAATCGGCTACACGCTGAAAGCCTGTGCTCTATTATTTATTTAGATCTCAAAAACAGCTTTATCAAATGACCATGACTTCCTTTTGTAAGTTGATGTAGAAAAGATGGCAAAAGAACTGAAAGTGTGTCTCTAACAAAAGAAATATCTGTGGATATAAAGAGCAAGAAAACAGATTTCAGAGGAGGATATTAAACTCTGAGGATTTGCTCTCCCCAAGGACAAATTTCCGCTAGATATAAATCTCTGGGGCATTAGGCTCCCCCAAAAGCACTGCACAGTTAGGAACTAAGTAGAGCCCACCTACACAAGTGCAGGAAATATTGCCAAGTTTTAGAGGGCAAATAAAGTTAAGCACCCTGACATTTACTGCTCAGATTTACCAAACAACCTTGACATATAAGTGATATTTGATACACCCTCAAATAGTCTTTGGTAATATTAATGTAAAGCCCAGGAAAGCAGGGCAGATACGGAAGTGCTGCTGGAGATGACTGAGATTAATACTTTTCACCGAGTTTCATTTTGGGTGCCACGGTATTCTATTTTGATTTGAGACTGACCTTTGACCACTGTAACTTCACATTATGGGACAGCGGTCCCTGAAAATGGCAGCAGGGCATCCTTTTTTCCGGTTTATTAAAGACAATCAGGGCTAAAAGTGCCATCAGACAGGCAAAGCAAGTTAACGGCAGCGGGAAGTGTGGAGACTGTGAGAGAAGCGGGATTACCTTGTTATCAGCTCAATAACCCTGTGCCTAGCTCTCGCCTCTGTTCGCTCAGCACACTGTAACAAAGCGTCTCCATGGAGATCAGTCACCTCAAGCCTGTCACTCGGCCAGCATATAAGAACATTTCAGAGCGCCTTGCCCCTCCTTCACGCCATGCAGCAGCCATTCCCCTCGTAATGGGGGGAAAATTTGAAGCATTGATGATGACAATCACAGCAATTTGTCCATAAGCCCTGACCTGCAAGGGCTGTAACTGCAGTTTAGACAAGGTTTGGACGTAGGCTGTGGAATGAAAAAAATGCCCCAGGGGCAGGGCAGTCTGAACAACCTTTTCTGCTAGCAAATGGAAATCGTCCAAATATGATTTTCTTTTAAATTCAAGTGTTTCTGCATGGGTCCATAAACAAATCTCATTCTAGCATACCCAAACACACACACACACAATCTCCTGTAGCAGATTTGTTTTCATTCATGCTGCAGAAGAGATGTACACTGTAGTGGAGTGTAGTCTTTGTAACAAAGAGCTGAGAAGAGTCTGCTGTCTGTTCTCTCCTCACACATCTCAGCTTTTTTTCATCTTCCTCACAAAAGCCGCAGAAGTGAATGCTGGACCTTGCGTCTGATATCGCTCGCTTTGAATGCAGCCAGAAAGTCTCCACCAAATCAATTAATCCTTTGATATTTCTTAAGTAGAGGAACATAAAACTGAGCTCAGAAAATGAACAATTGAGTTGTCATTTTTGTAATTTCAGCCGACATATGCTGCTCCGTCTGTACAAATAAGAAATGGCGGCGCAAAACTGAGATATGGACTCGGTCCACACCATAAATATTTGTGTTTCATTTGCAAACATGAGCCCTGCATTGCTGTGAATAAGAAACGGGACAGTGAGGAATTAATACGGAGATTATATTCAAATTGTATGATTTGAAAACAACCAAAACTGCAGAGACTGGATATAGGTCTATAAAATACATAATAAAGTCCCTCATACGAGAGCATTGAAAAACCTAGAACATAATAAACAATAGCTCGTGTTTTTGAATCGGTTGTGAGCATTTCCTATTTACTGCACAAGAGATATAGCTTAAAATAAGATTAAAGCAAAGCTCCTAATGTAGAAATGCAACAATTAGTTGACATATCTGATTGTGTTCTTCCTAAAAAAAAATTTGCCCAGATATATGTATATAAAAAAATCATTCATTTAATTAACAAAAAACATGTAATGTTAGAGGAAATAGACGAGCCGGGTAGAATGTAATATACTAGTAAACGATCACTGCTGCTGTTACATCTCATAGGACAGGGATTTTTAAAAGGTCTGACACAGGGTTTAAAAACCCCACAAAAAATAAGTTTAATTCCATTTGCAAAATATAGGCTTATTACTTAGATAACAATAAGGAGAACAAAGCTGTTAAAACAAACCAGAAAAAAAAGAAAATTTTTTGCCACATTTAGAAGAAATGTAATGCAAATTTGTTACAGTTTAAAGTGTAATCGGATGTTTCCATGTACACCTGAAAACTCTGAATACTGGAAGCATCAATATTGACAATTGACGATAAAAGCCTACTTGACTTAACTTGACATTATAGTATATTTTAAATTATTAAAGAAATAACAATAAGAGTATAAAAATGTGAAGCAGATTCATAGCTTTATAAGGGCAGTTTCCTTTAGCCTTTTACATTTTGCTTAATTATGTTTAACAATTAGCTTTTTTCAGCAAATAGTTTATTTTTATTTTTATTATTTCTATTTGCCTATTTTATTTAATCTAGAAATGAGGAAACAAGCATCCAAAATCACACTGGACATCACACACCTAGATAACTTTTTAAATCATTGCCCTCTGTCCAGAGAACCAAAAGAATTTAAAAACAGTTTTTTGTAAGTAATTTCCCTCATGAACTCGTAAACTCATACTGGTAATCAACTTAAGTACAATATAATAACAAGTATTATATATATATATATATATATATATATATATATATATATATATATATATATATATACACTTTTAAATATATATTTTTTTTCTATTTACAATTTATTAACCTGCATATGGTTTTACAATTTCTATACACCATTTAAAACTTGAACATTTCTATATACTGTATAGGATCTTTATTTTTTGGATGCCATCCTGTCTGCTGTCTATTTTTTTTTCCATATACTGTACCTCAACTCTTCTCTCAATAAGACAAATTTCTTTTGTGTGTGAGCACACTTGGCAATAAAAAGTCATTTTGATTCTGATCAAGTTCTCAGTTTAGCAAAATAATCAATTATTTTTACATAAATGATTATCCATTATTATTTGTTTTCTGCAGTGTGAAGTTACTCTGGCTTTTGGGCCATCTTCACTGAAGTGAGTGAAACACACCAGCTGTTGCTGAAGGGGACTTTAAAGACAAGAACAATGATATGATAAAAAAAAAAAAAAAAAAAAAAAAACTGTAAAAATTAAATTATGTAAAATCATAGCAAGTTTTCAGGCTGGCTATATCAGCAGCTCCCTCCTGCAGGTTTACAAGCAGCACTCAAATGTTAGTGTGGCAGTTTAAATGGATAACGCATAAACCGAAATGGTTCAGTTCTTCAGTTTTTTTTTTTTTTTTTTTTTTAATGCTGTGGGCACTTGAGTAGTTCGAAAGGTTGAACAGTGTTATATGCTAATGGAGAAATAAATAAATTGTGACAAAATTCTGAACAAAGATGGCTACAGAAAAGCGATCCTATCCTTTTCTTTATTGCAGCACATGAGGCGCAAAAATAGAAGGAATGAAAGCTGAAATATCAGCAACGAAGATGCTGCCAAGATGATCATTTGAACTCACCAATGATCCAAACTGTAATTTCCATGAGACTGAATTCAGAGAGATAACAGGAACAATAGCGCTAATAACAACATTCACTAAGCCGTATAAATCATCAGACCAAAAACAAGCAATTCCTATTTCGCTTCTATAAACCTGGAGAAAAAAATTATTCCAGAAAAGAATAACACTGTGATACATCAATAAATAAATAAATAAATACACAAGAGTTAAATCTGCTAATGTTGTCATCATTTCACTTCTTTCTCTGTGATTTCAAGCTAGCTGCCTTCAGCCTGAATGCTAAAGAAAACAAATGTAGAAGCTCAAAAATGTGTCAAGCCACTTTTACCCTGTTCGCTCCCTGGCTTCTTAGGAGTTGTGAACATCAGCGCTTGAGGAAGGATGTTTATATTGTTTCATGTTTTACAACTTCCTGACTGCTTTAAATTTGGAAATAGTATTTTTTTAATAATCACATTTGAACTAAAACTGATACAACATGGCATGCTTTCCAGTTGACAAAATAGTACCTTATAATCACCCATTGTTGAACACCTACAGTACTCCTATCAATCCAACTGGATACGAATGAAAGCTGCAAGAATTCCACTTGAATATATGTGCCATCCTGGCTTATCTGTGTCTGCAGTAGTGTCTGTTTCATTAGATTTCCTGTAGTGAATGATTTTCTTACATTGTGAGGGAAGTCTGCCTTTAGCTCAGACACACTTTGGCACCAGTAGGCTGCAGTTTTCTCACTGATGAGCTCGATGTTGAGGAAGGAGCCCTGGCCTGGGCCGAATAACGGACCCGATGTTGTCCCGCGCACAATTCGTGGAGATACGTTGGTCACTAGATCCTGTAGATCAAACCAGAAAGAACGAATATTGAGAGATTTCAGAAACAATGAAATTAAACACTTTAGTGTTTAAAAAAACACAATTATTGTATTTAGATACAGAAATACAGCAACTATTTTACTTAAAAGGGAATTACACACATACTGTAAAGCCAAATTTCGTCAAGCACAAAAGCAAAATCAAGAGGAGAAACTGAAAACTAACAGAAATAATTAGGATGGAATTAAAAGTACCAGATCATGAAAAAAAAAAAACGAGGCAACACAGGACTCGCTTTTTGGATTTTTGTCTCGAATAGACTTTTCAGACAAAGTGCAAGCTTGAGTCATAGTAAATAACCTGGTTTGAGAGATGGCTCCAATCTCTTACCTTACAGGACTCCCCTTTGATAACATCCATTACAGCAAACACTACAACATGTCTAAAACTCTGATGGAAAACTTCCCTCACCAGGGCAAAGAAGAAAAAAAAACGGCATAATGCTGAGCTTTACTTAGACTTTTATGTGCTGTAAATGCTTGTGTGCAGTCTTCTCCAGTAGCTGGGCCATAATCAGTCCACTCAAGGCATTAGAGCATAGTGAAAGCAGCTTCAACCTGCTAATGGCTCAAGCAGAACACAAAATGGCACCATCCACCTCTCCAACTGAAAGGTCACAACATAAAGCCAACAGGAATGCCAACGGAGTTATAAAATGGATTGGATTTAGCTTTTATAATGACAGCAACTTCAACATACTGAAGGAATTGTATTATCTGGATTTCCACCCAGCGGAGAGAGAAAATCTAGCAAACTGTCACAAGGAAAATTGACACATAAAAAGGATATGGTGTCCTAAAAGGAAAAAAGGAACGATAAAGATAGAGTCATACATAATTTGAACCATATGACAGAAATTATCTTTCTCTCAGTTTCCTTCAGTATTCTGTATCTTGAATCGATAAAGCAAGAGTACCTGTAGTAGAAGTGACAGCTTAATTCGCCCACCTCGGATAAACTGTCCATCACAATTTAGCAGTGTAACAGAACAATTTAACATAGACCGATTAGAACCTACCCTTACAGAACAATTAAGATAATTGTGCGCTAACTTAATTTTACGACATTTAGACTGTTTTCCAGCTACACTGACAAGAACGTGTAATTGCTGCTAATTCAATTAAATTAGCATAAGTTTGATTAGATGCAGTAGAGCTAGAACTGGTTTCTCGTTTTCTTTTCTTTTTTTTAATCATATTAAATAAGTTTTATTTTTATAACCTGTAATAGTTACCTTGTGCTTTTATAAGTGTATACTTTTGTATAATTGCTAATCATTACCTCCAGCTCATCCTAAAATCCCAGGTTTGGTTTTTAATATGACCTGAATGCATGCATCACACTGGGATACAGTACATTTTTACAGTGGTGTAAGAGCCACAAGTGACACAAAAAAAACACAAAAAAATTCAAGGAAGCCCCGCTTTTTGTGCAAAAATCTACCAAAGTCATATTTTTGATTACAGACACATCTCACTGTGAATATTCAATCAAGAGATGCAAATACAAGGGCACTTAAAAAAAAAAACTGGAAACGAGGTGCTGTTTTTGGTGCAACATTGATGTGTGAGGGGGGTGACAGTTTGGGATATGGCCGATGGTTTTGAATAAAGACGTAACCTAATTTAAATAAAAGTATGCAGTCTGTCCGTTGAAGGCACTATGGAAATTAAGACCGTCATCCCAAGGGCTCCAGAAAAAAAATTGTATTTAATGAAGCTGTGACCAGGGAACATTTGGCTCTGGGCATTCGGTGCTATCAGGCCAAGGTGGAACAAGAGTTTTAATATTAAGCAAGTGAAAACCATAAAAATCGCCCAAAGGGAAAAAACTGGCATACTATAGAAACAGGCATCACACTGTGTAAGATAAGGTGCATGCACACACACACACACACACGCACACATATGCTCACACACGCTTACACACATACTCGCATTCAAACACTAACACACATATACGCTACAGCCACCATACTGACTAGAAAGAACTGAGTTCTCCAAGATAGCTTAGGTTAGACGTGACATGCATTTCAAAGCGCACCTCTGTGTGCTCACGTGTATCTGTCAACACTGACTTACGCACCAACTCAAAACCGCCACTGAACATGATGTGTTTCTTTACCATTTCTTTGACTGTAACAATGCACTGCATAAGTGTATTGTTTTAATGCTGGCCATTAGCGGGCTGTGACCCATGAAGAGGATGATGTGTACTTTATCCCTTGTTCCCCATCCTGCCTCTTGTTAATGACCAAGGCTGTGTTTTGGCACTAACCAGGTTTTTATCACAGCAGAACAGGTCCCTAATCCCCCCTCCCCCCCCACACACAGCAAACAGCCTTTCATACTCAAACATACAAGAAATACTAATCAAACACAACGGACGGAACAGCACAGTGCACACATATACACAGACTGTGTTTATATTGTGTATAATATATGCATATATATATATATATATATATATATATATATATATATATATATATATATATATATATATATATATATATATATATACATACACACAGTACAGACCAAAAGTTTGGACACACCTTCTCATTCAAAGAGTTTTCTTTATTTTCATGACTATGAAAATTGTAGATTCACACTGAAGGCATCAAAACTATGAATTAACACGTGGAATTATATACATAACAAAAAGTGTGAAACAACTGAAAATATGTCATATTGTAGGTTCTTCAAAGTAGCCACCTTTGCTTAGATTACTGCTTTGCACACTCTTGGCATTCTCTTGATGCCTACTTTGAAGAACCTACAATATGACATATTTTCATTTCACTTTGTTATGTATATAATTCCACATGTGTTAATTCATAGTTTTGATGCCTTCAGTGTGAATCTACAATTTTCATAGTCATGAAAATAAAGAAAACTCTTTGAATGAGCAGGTGTGTCCAAACTTTGGTCTGTACTATATATATATATATATATATATATATATATATATATATATATATATATATATATATATATATATATATATATATAATTTTTATACATATTATTGTATATAATGTATTTAATGTATTTAATGAAGTTTTGAATTTGCGTTGAAATGTTATGACTGCATAAGTCATAGCACACAATATTATTTTCAAACTCAGCGAGCTCCTGTGGTCGACGGCATTGTCACCCTGGAACACAGCCCTCCCATCAGGATTAAAATGCTGCATCATGGGATAAAGACGATCAGTCATATCTATATCCTAAAGGGACTGCGCAACTGATGATAATCTCACACATTAAGCCACATGCTTTAACTAATAGTACATGAAATCATTTCCTATACTGAGGCCGAATGTAACAGTGTGGTCTCAGGAGATTCAATTTGAATGCAAGCAGTTTTGCTCTTCAATTATTTGAATGATAATAACTGAAGAGAAATAGATACTGGCAGAATATTCAAATGTAATATCAGTGCAGGAGCTGCATGCCCGAACCATGACCAATTCTGTTCTAAAAGAAAATGACTGAAGATATAGCTGCATTACACAAACATATATTATTAAAAACACTTGAGAAAAATTAAAAGCCTGCACTACTACTACCAGCATAGAGCAGGTCTATAATAGCAATTACACATTTCTATCTTTTATGCCATTCAATCATTTTTATTCCAGATTTAAGGGGAAATTATGCATATTAAAGTAATATACATGCATAGCATGATGAAAAGTTTATAACCTGCAGTCATCTGGCAGATTAGTTTCCTTCCAGTGCGCCCACTCGCAAGGAACATGGACAATTAAAGCAATAAATTCTGCAAGGATTTGTGATACATGGCAAGTCAAACATGAGAATAATTCACTATTTATCCATCTTAGAAAAAAAAAACACATTTTACACATACCGAACAGCCATAACATTAAAACCATCTAATATTGCATCTGTCCCACTTGTGCAACCAAAGCAGCTTTTACTGGTCAAGGCATAGATTACACAAGAACACTGAAGGTGTGCATTGATATTTGGCAGCAAGACATTAACCAGAGTCTTTTAAGCACCTGTAAGTTCATGCACATTCCACAGAAACTCAACTCATCAGCCCAGGCAACTTTATTTCATTGTTCCATGATGCTGATCTGATGCTCAGGTGTCCTTTGTAGGATTCTTTTTTAGCAGAACACGGAAGTAAGCATACAAGCTGTGCAACCACATACACAGCTTGCTGCAATGCTTGGTGTCTTCTGACACCTTTCTATCACGGCCGGCATAAATTTTTCAGAAATTCGTGCTACAGTAGCAAATCTATGTGGTTTGGGCACCCATGTCCCTGTTTCTTGTTCATGGCTTTTGGAACTTTTTTGGGAAGACCTGCTGTTTTAGAGTTTCTCTGACCAATGCACCTATTCACAATTTGTCACCTTGTCAAAGTCACTCAGACCCCTATGCTTGGCTATTTTTTATATATTTATTTTTTTTGGGATTCCAATAGATTAACTTCAAGAACTAACATTGTAACATAAAAATCACTGTTATTCAATTCACCTTGTCAGTGGTGTTAATGTTATGGCTGATTAGGGTATATTGTAACATATCTTAATTGTAAAAAAAAATCTGGCAAAATAAAGGTTGAATTTGAACTCAAATTGAAGATATGTGATAATAATCTGAGCCTTCAGTGATAAGCAGAATGCAAACAGGTCTAAATAAATAAATACACCTGGAAAGACCCAGAGTGGCCCCAAGTGCAGGCATTAATCATTATAAGCAGTTGTGACAGATAAATCAAAGCATAGCTGGTTCAGTTCTCACCAGCACTCTGGCCAGCCACTACAAACTGGGACTCCAAGTGGGAAGACAGCAAGAACATGTGAGGGGGGTTGAGGGAAAGAGGAAGAGAAAAGTAAGAGGTGTTACTATGCTTGTAAATATGATCCATCTTTGTTTGTAATGTGCAGATGTAGCACTTGTAAAGTCATCATTTCTTCCTGGAGTTAACTGTGGTCATTTCTCACGAAGGGAATCGATGATATTCTTCGGCTCCTGTATGGATTAATACTGTCTGACTGTAGGAAGCTTGCTTAATAACACTGCTCTCAACCTTGACCTGCTACCCAGCCACTGAGAGGAAGCAAAAAGCACACAACCCACACACAAACACACACATACACACACAGACACAAAGAAAGAATGTGATCAAAGCTATATGTGCCGTCCTCTTTCATTCTCCATGCTCAACAAATGGTAGCTGAAGACATTGTGATTTCAAGGCTGATTTTCCACTGCAGAAATCTTTCACCGTTGTGTTAAACGAGTCCAATACAGCACGTTAGAGGCGGTTTGTGTATGCACAGGTGAGCGAATGTCACTTACTGATGTCTCTCGAGATTGATCTTGAGATTGTGAGAAAGATCATCACTGCAGTCCTAATCCCCTCTCTTTGCTTGTCATATATAAATCCAAGCAACCTTGGATCCGTGACAGTGTCTCAGCTACACATCTGCACCCTCAGAAACCTGATAAACCACACAATGACTTTCTCTCTCTAACAGTGAAATGATTTTTGACAGACAAAATATATCACTAAACTGTGAAGAAAAAGAAGGAGAGAGAGAGAGAGAGTTTTATGGTTCCCCTGAGCAGAATTGTGTCTCAAAAGTCTTTAGCTGCACGTTGGAGCAAAAACAAGGACAAACACCAAAGACAGCATGTCAATAAGCTGTTTGCAAAAGAATACAAAATGAAGGTTGCATCCATAAACTATTTTATCAATAGGCCCGGGTTATTTAACACGCACTTTAATAGCCAGGATATTTGAGTTAACATTAACATCCCGAACAAGGTTCTCAGGGATTATGGTAATCGGTACAATCAACAGTAAGCGTGAACGTGTGAAACATCTCACAGAGGAGAAACATTAATGTGTTTTCATGTCTCTATGTGTACCATGTGTTCATGTGGATATGTGTGCATGTGTGTGTGGGGGTTCTTCTGAAACGTGATGGTAATTCAGAACAAGATCAGCCTGCCTGTGAGGGACTTAATAAATTAATGTCAAAGCAAAGGATATTAACCCTGTGTGATAAATGAAGAGGGATATTGTCTGTCAGCTTGGTCATTAGTCCTTTTCACCATTTACTCCACTAGGAAAAAGGGAATTGGAAAGAAACATTCTTCTTTTACAAATAACAAGGGATGAAAACAGGCCATGCCAGCAGCACAGTGCAAAACTCACATACATATATATTCTTTATATGCAGGTTTTCACCTTTTAATTATTAATATTTTACCTATTAAAATGTATATTACTATTATCATTATATACAGTTATCTACATTAATGGAATTATCCATTAATGTAGCTAACTGGAGATCAAATTTCAAAACATTTTGATTGGGGACAAATTACTATATTTCACAGATATTTGCAATGTAATATTTATAATTGAATAATAAAAACATTAATATAAAGCATGACATCTTTTTTAAAACTATGAAAAGTTAATTATAAAATATTAGCTAATACACTACAATTTTACTACCAAATTTTGAATGCTTCCCCATATATATATATATATATATATATATATATATATATATATATATATATATATATATATATATACAAACCGTTAAACTAATTAGCTTTTATTCTGATATGGAAATGGGGCATAAGGAAATGGGTAAAGTAATATTCATCTACATCAGTGCCATGTTTATGGGGAGTAAAGTAACTTAATGTGGGCTGATTTTGCACAAATCGGTGGACTAAAGAAGCACGGTTTATCTGCCCTTTCAGCCATAAAAGAGGTAGTCACTGCCACCTTGATCTTCCAATTAAACGGGTATATTTATAAATGGTAAACATGTAGCTGAAGCTAATGAGCCTGAGCTATTTAATTCTTTTTTTTTTTTTTTTTTTTAGGCCTGGATCTGCTTCGCTAGTGCTAATTTGCTTGTTAAATAAATACAAAGCACTGAACTGTGACTGGTGCTCTATGTGCCAAATCTGTTGTGTTACTGTCCTTTTTTTTGCCTTGGACTTGCAGAGCAAGTGGTAAATAAACAAGAGCTGGTGAAATGCAGAACACATGATGCAACCCAAATTGGGGATTAAAATATGTCCTGCTTATAAAATAGATAAGCGATTATCATCTACATTACAGAGTTTATGGTTTCATATACTTTTTTTTAATGCTTCTACTTCTATCAAAAAAAAAAAAAAAGAAACACAACACATTAACTGAAATGTCTGTCACCTGGGAAATGTAGGAAATGTTATTCTTTGTCCATTAGCTGCAGGGCTAATGGGATGGCAGAGGTGTTAAAGAACTCCCAGTATAGTCTTTTTCTAAAGGTTCAGAACTCACCTTTGACATTTTCTGCATTGATCTGATGGGAGTCTTTCTTTCTCGCCTGACTTGAAGAGCAGCGCGGTGATGATTGAGCAGCGGCTATATCCCTATCTCCCTTTGTATTGATTGGGTGACAAGACAGATTGAGAGGACTGCCTTGTCGTGTGTCATGTCTCTACATTTCTGGCACCTCTTATCAGTAACTCACAAAATGCCAGCAACAATTCAGACGAGTTTACATTCTATCAGATGTATGATCTGTATTCTTTTATAATGTGCATGGAAGCACATTTTTCCATAGGAAGTTGACAGGAAGTCATAGACTTAATGTGTCACTTGTGTTTTTCTCGTTGCACTCATTCTCTGTTGCACTTGTAACCGGTGGCCATCAAACCACAATTAAGTGGTGTGTTCAAAGAAAATAAAAAAAGAAAAGAACTACAGTGCCATTCAGGGCCCATGGCTGGCACTTATTCAATGCAAAGGTGACACCAAGCGAAGGTTTGTGACTGTGGGGTGAGTTGTGTGCACAGCTGTCATAGTACGACAGGTACGAGAGGGCTAAAGCCATCACAGAAGACATGCACCGCTGTTTGCTGCACATCCTGATTCTGTCAGTCCTTCTGCCACCTCCCTGTGTCATGTTAAGCGCCAGTCACTGCCACCGTGCCAATTACACAGCCTGCTGCCTGGGCACATGGCACAGCCTCCCTCTAGAAAAAAAAAGGAGACTTCCACAAGACTGCTGTGCAAGCTTACCCTAATTAACCATCAGCTTAATTAGACAATTTACTGTGTAATTAGCAAGCAATTAGTCAACACCTCTCAGATCTTACTGACTGCTTTGACAGGCCTGTTTTCCTATGCTGATCCCAGAGTCTAAATTCACCTAAGGTGTTTATTTTCTCCTCCCCTCCGTTCCAATGTTCCTAATGTGCCACAACTACATCTAAGCACGGAGTAATCACTGCTGATGGGGCAGCTACGGAGGAGGACGTATGCGAGTTAAATAGAAGGTGTGAGCTGGGGGCAGCATGTCCCTTGATGTGAGAGACAGACGCTCCACTTTAGCAGCCTCTACTTCTGATGCGGTCCCCGTGGAGAAAACCAGCAGAAAATCTCCTCGGATGAGCGACGATCAAGAAGTGGGCGTACGAACTTTAATGACACATTTTACGAGGCAATTATGAAATTTCGGCAAGAAAAATAAAACCTTTCTACAAACAGTTTTACAGCCACGTCAACTTCTGTAACTGGGAACTCTGTTACGGAGCAACAGCGCTGGGAAACATCAAGTCTCAATAAAAGCCAAAGTGGATTTGCAAAGACAGTGAAAAAAATAAAAATAAAAAGATGAATTGAGCATTGAGGAAAAGATCAGGCTGGGCTTTTCTCTATTTCTTCAAGCCTGTCCATCTCCTTGCCTGTCACATATTTAGGCAGTCTTTCTTACAATAAACGTCTGCCAGTGTAAAATGGACATAAATATGCCCCCAAAGTGTCAATAACAGAACTGCAAACCAAGAATTTCCCCACTTAGCTTTTACAACTGTGTACTGAACCTACTAAACACAATCAGAAATGCATGCAAATCTGATAGAGAATATAAAAAAAAGGTGTTGAACCAGAGAAGGGAAGGAGCCGGTGGTGTTTGGGCTCATTACGGCCTTGCAGAAGCTGGAGCCTTTAGCACATGAATACAGAACTCATTTGCAGGCCACTGCTATTTATTATTGGCTCAGACCATCAGAGACAAAGAGAGGGTGTGTATATGAAGTTTGTGTAGCACTGGAGATATATAACCTCTGACCTTTTTTCTCCTATAGAAAGGCTGGTGATTAGTCCTGGTTACAAATTGGAAAGATGCAGCTAGCATCAGGATTTACTGAGGTAGAAACAATGGTGTGCAGGTGTTGGGTAAGGAGATGTGTGACATATCTTTTGTGTTACCATGGTGCTTTACTTTACAATTCTCATTAAATTCCCTTCATCATAGGCATACACTGTGTGTGCATGTGTGTGCGTGTGTGTGTGTGTGTGTGTGTGTGTGTGTCTTGCCTGCCTATTCTGCGTGACTGTTTTAATTGCGGTTGAAAAGTTGAGATACAGCACTGTTCTAGAAATCTTCCAGTTACTGCATTAGCCATTGTCTGAACAATTCATTTAAATTTGCCCACTAAATCCTCCCACACAAACACAAGAAGGCCAGAGCATGGATATATTGATGTGTGGTAAAAGTTTCTTTCATGGAAAAAAGTTCGAAATCTTGAAAGAATTCATGTGGCCCAAAAAGAGTCCTCCTGAAGTGTTGAAAGGTCATGTCTATATATATATATATATAGTCTTTATATATTTAAACCTGTCATAAAAGGGTGAATTACCTTACCTCAGGCCATAATATGCTGTTCTGAGTCTTTAAAGTACAAAAGGCTAAACTATATGAACAGCAGACCGATTATGAGGCCAGAATAGATTCAAATTTCATTCAGTGGTTAATCAGCTTAGCACCAATTACAGGTGTGATTTAGCCTGGTCTGACCAGTCACCGGGTTAATTGGACCCAGTGTTCTCTCACTGTACCACACATGCGCTCATTCTGTAATTAGCTAGAAACATACCAAAAGTACCAATCACGGCTCCAGTGGCAATAGCTCTGATGCAAGATTAAATGTCCACATCTCTCGAAGGGGAAAAATTTTGACAGAAGACAGTCTCAGCCCCATTACCCCTCCACACACACACACACACACACACACACACACACACACACACACACACACCACCACCACCCACTCACCCAACCACCCACCCACCCACACACACACACACACACACACACACACACACACACACACACACACACACACACACACACACACACACACACCAAGCCACATCTCACAGTTCACAAAGGAAGAGAAGAAAATGACACATTTTTATATTCAATACAGTTCATTAATTCTAATTAACGGTCACGCAGCTCGCCCACCCTAGCTTTGTTAGCCGCCTCTCCACCGGACCCTGTGAGTTAATTAGCAATTCTGAGCACGTCCGCGGTTAGACGAGACCCAAAAGCGTGAAGCCTCTCATATCCACAGACAATCCACCCAGCATCTCCAATACTATCAATACCACGGCAGGCTAATGTTGATCGGAGCGGCCTAGCCAAAAGCACAGGATATTAAAAAAGAAATCCCCTGTGTTTAAGGAGAATGATAGCAGAGTGCCGGCTGCTCATTCACACTGACATTAAGAACTTCTTTATCTCTTTTCCCTGGAAAAAAAAAAAAAAACCTTACAATCTCTCCCACTGGGCACACAATAAAGAATAATACGATTTCTGTTTACCCAGATATCAGCTGCTATTTCAGCATACACTGACAGCCAAAAGCTGCAACAGTATATTAGAGTGCAATCTGGCATCTACAAATGTCAAGAGAAAAGCAGTGTGTAGTAGGGAGAATCAAGACCAGACTGCAACGCTCACATGTATAGCATTCTACTAATGCTAAGTTCACCTAAAATAATACTATGCATGGGATTCATATGTATGAAACTGTCAATCTTTATAAGGCAGATAAGGTGGATCTCAGGCCATCATGGTTAATGCAGCCTTGAAAAGAAATCCTGATTTTCTCATGTATATGCCTGTAGTACCATCTTTACCTGCCACAAACTCTCCCATTCATACAAGTTCATTTATATACATTCTCCCCACTTTTGAAGAAAAAGAACAGATCTCTTTTAAAAGCATCCAGAAAGACTCTGAACTAATTACAGACAGCTTGAAAATGCAGGCACAATGCCATCACTCTAACACACATCAGATGTGCAAAAAATAGTACTATCACTCTATGCATAGCACTCATAGTGGTTAGTAATTAACTATATGGAGATGATAAGAGGTCAGAATAAACAAACCATTTTGCTTTATTTCTTGTACTTTCCCTCTGTCAGAAGCATATGTAAGTCTTCAGTGTTGCTATAGAGATGTCTGTCACAAGTCCCTTGCATTTGCCATCCGCCTGCTTCTTTCTTTTTTTATCCTTCCATTTTTTATTTCTATCTCTAGCTCTGCTGATAACTAACTGCACCTAAAGTAGCACAAACCAAACATATGTTACTGATTAACATTCACACCACCAGTCATATGGTATGTGCAACAACATAGATATTCAAGTTCTTTTTTTTTTCTGGTGTTTTTTCATTTGTAAGTTTTATCTCACTGGACTGAGCAGAGCCAAACGGGTCAAATCATGAACGCAAGACACGTTCTGATATTTTAAGAAAAATAAATAAAGATATTATTTCCATCTGCAGTAAGTGTGTATCATGATAAACGGGGAATCAAGAATTTCCATGTAGTATTGCAAAAAAATGTTACAACTGAACAACTGTTATGAATGAATAGCATCTTACATTGTAACTGTAATGAGGAGTAATTTAACAGAGCTATTTCATTAACCATTCCATTCCTGAAGGACTCAAAGATGCACCAGTTATTATTAGTTCTACAAGTTGTGCAAAAGAATTAGCGTTTATAAAAATGTTTATAGGGATTGATTATGAACTTAAAAATAATTATACAGAATAATTTTATTAATTTATGTATATGGACTACATAGATTTAGGCACACTTAATTTATATGAAAATGATTGTATTTAATGAATGTACAAAAGCTGATTTGGTAAATTCATGTTGTTGCATTATGTGATGCAGGGAACCCATATGCTCTGTGTCATTTTGAATGAAAACATAATCCATTGCAAACATAATCAAACCGAAATTCACTTTCATCCGGACTTTTGTTTCTTCTTTGATGAAGTTTAGGGTCTAAAATGAGTACCTTGTCAAGGCTGAAGGTCTTGGTGAGGGCAAAGCCCCAGCCTTGCTCAAAGGCTCTGCGTATCATCGCCGCACTGGTGGTGGGTGGAGCACTGGCTAAGCCAAATGGGTTTGGGAATTTAATTCCACACACTTCCACGCTGATGTCCACGGTGTCAATGGGTGAGTAGAACTGAGGTAGCCGTGGCTCACCGCTAACCGTTTGCCCATGGATGTCCTACAAAGAGAAACATTCACATTTCAAGTTTTGTATCTAAGCGTTAAATTTGATAGTGGATCACTTTTTCATGTGAACAGTCCCACAAGGTTGGTTGCTTTCTGTATAAATTCAGATTGCTGAAGGTTATTTCACTTTACATTCTAAGGCGCACAGTCACACGTGTGTACAGCAACAATAGGCCAGCACATAGGGTAGAGGAGATTTGAAGACATTTTTGGGTGCATTGTTTACTGAGGCCCGCTGTGACACAGAGGATGCAAAACCACAGTTAGACATCAGTTCTCACTTTAATTAGCCTTGCGTTTATCAAGCACTTAACATTGCTTTTGTAATGATGTTGTGGTTGTATAATGAACAAGGGGGTGTCACGCGGAAAGAGAAGAAGCATGCAAACATGACAGCACTGCATACTCCACCGAGGCTGCATCAGACACAGAACAAATACAGAGCGAAAGAGTCTAGTCTCCATAGTTCCCCCAACACATCAAGAAGAGAAAAAAAACGCAAAACGGGACAAGAGAGTGCACATCAAGCAGTCGTGTAGTCAACTTTTATTTTCCGAAGAGGTCTTCGGCATAAAATTACTGTAATTGCAATGATTTGTTATTTAAGATGTCACTATAATTAGTGTCAAATATTATTGAATAAAAAGGTATGGTAAACGATTTAATTGAAGGTTCAGTACTATACCATATAGTTAGAAATACATAGTATACTATTCAAATGTATTTAAACAATGGATATGCAATGCATCCGGAAAGTTTTCACAGCGTTTCACTTTTTTCACATTTTATGTTACAGCCTTATTCCAAAATGGATTAAAATCATTACTTTCGCTAAAATTCAAACTAAACCCCATAGTGCCAAAGTGAAAAAAAAGTTTGAAATAGTTTGTTTGAAATCTTTGCAAATTCATAAAAAATAAAAAAAAGAAAGAAAAAAAATATCAGATGTAAGTATGACACATGACAGCCTGCCTGGAATTTGCCAAAAGGTGCCTGAAAGACTCTCAGATCATGAGAAACACAATTCTTTGCTCTAATGAAACAAAGATTTAGCATCATGTCTGGAGGAAACCAGGTACCGCTCATCACTTGGCCAATACCATTCCTACAGTGAAGCATGGTGGTGGCAGCATCATGCTATGGGGATGTTTTTCAGCAGCAGGAGAGACTAGTCAGGATCAAGGGATAGATGAATGCAGCAATGTACAGAGGCATCCTTAATGAAAACCTGGACCTTAAAATGGGGCGACGGTTCGTTTTCCAATAGGATAACAACCCTAAGCACACAGCCAAGATAACAAAGGAGTGGTTACGGGACGAACACTGTGAATGTCTTTGAGTGCCCCAGCCAGGGCCCAGACTTGAACCAGATTAAACCTGAACATCTCTGGGGAGATCTGAAAATGGCTGTGCACCGATGTTTCCCGTCTAACCTAATGGAACCTGAGAGGTTCTGCAAAGAAGAATAGGAGAAACTGTCCAAAAATAGGTGTGCCAAGCTTGTAGCTTATACTCAAAAGGACTTTACGCTGTACAACAAAGTATTGAGCAAAGGCTGTGAATACTAATGTACAAGTTTTATTATATACAGTATAAATATATATATTTTTTATACATTTGCACAGATTTCAAACAAACTTTCACTTTTAACTTACATGTTGTCATTATTGGGTATTGTTTGTAGAATTTAGAGGAAATTGAATTTAATTGGAAAAAATGAATGCTGTAAATACTTTTGGGATGCACAGTAAATTAACCAAATAAATGTATACATATTTCTATGACTTATTTCTATGATCTTATTGACTTTATAATAAGAATGTCTTAATTTTAGTCTTTTTTTTTTTTTGTATTAGGCAAGCCAATCTCAGCCAGAGTCTCAGGGATCCACTGCAGTACACAGTTTGCTGCCCTCTGCTCTCAACACTACTCAACATCTTGATAATGAGCCAAGAAAACGCAGAGGAAAACTAGTATTTTTGCAAGGCAGCGAATCCCTAGAACTGGAGTTGATCATTGCTGACAACATTCCAGATATTTCTTTCAAAAACTGTTATACTCTCTACAGTAATTACTAATGTTTATAAACATGTTTATCATTTAGAAGCAAAATTTTATTTTTTTACATCCATATTGTACTTTAGAAAAATTTAACTGTCAAACCTTAAATTAAGGTGTTACAAAAAAAAAAAAAAACACCACATTGAAAAAAGCTTGTAGATGCATTGTTTTCACTCTGAGGTGCTGCTAAGAGACTGCATATATCACTCAGTGACAGCAGAAATTCCTGTTTAAAAAAAGGAGCGGTTCATAGAGTTCAGCTGATCTGAGAATATTTCAAACATTAATCTGTGCACCTTTCTACAAAGTGCTCAATTCATTTCTTCTACCTCTAGTCCATTACTGTAAAAAAAAAAAAAAAAAAAAAAGGCAACTTGCTGTCATTCCCTTCCTGCTACAAGTGGTAATTTTATCCACAAATAAACAGTTATCTCTGCCTTGCTCTGACCAAAGCAGCATTCGGACAATTAACCCCTGAATGAACTGTGCTAATGGGGCGAGTGCTGCACTTCAGTTTTGCCAAATGGAAGCTCGTGGAAGGGTTCAGAGACCTGCCGGAGACAAACCTGCCGACTGGCTACCCATCCCCCTACATCTAAGAGGCTACAGGGGACATTAGATTGTGTTCCCAAGTTATGTCAGTGGATGAGGTCTCGGCTAGGAGTGCAGGCTATTTGCATTTCGCTTAATGCACTTCAGTGCTTGCAATTTAAATGTTTCAAGTCTCTTTTTTTTAGTTATATAGAAGAACACTGGAAAGATATTTATTTACACTCAAAGGCCGCTATATTCGAAACACCTGCATGCATGCTCATCCACGCGATTAACCAACCATATAGCAGCAGCGCAATGCATAAAATCATGTAGGTACAGTTCAAGCGTTTTAGATAATGCTCACATGAAATATCAAAAGATCTCAATTACTTTGACTGTGGCATGGCTGGTTTGTGGATTTAAAAAATTTGCTGAACTCCAGGGATTTTGCATTGTGAGAAGTTTGTAATGTTGTAAAATATATATATATATATATATATATATATATATATATATATATATATATATATATATATATATATATATATATACATTTAATGGCCATTATGTTGATGAAAAAGGTCAGAGCACATTGGCCAGACTGCTCTGAGCGGGCATGAAGTCTATGGTAATTCAAATAACACATTTTTACAACTAGTGATGAGCAGATAAGTATCCCAAGATGTCAACAGATCAAAGCTTGCGGCAGAAGACCACATGAGGCCTCACATTGGGTGTATAGTCCATAGTTATAGTGGATACAGATTAACCAAATAGCTTCAGTGCACTAGCTGTATAATTTCCAATACTCTACATATTAAAAGTTACTACCACATCTCACTATTGTTGTCTGATTAGTAGAACGTGACTTTGTGTTTTTATGATTGGTGTTGATAATGAAGACATGCATGCTTTGTGAGGTTAAAAGCTGGGTTTAAAGGGTTTTAATGCTTTGTGGGGGGTTTCATGCCATCCAGTGTTTGGATGTGAGCCAGTAAATAGAGGTTAGAGGGGGGCATATGTGCTCTGGTAAGCCTCTCTAAGGGGCCTAGCCTTAGACAACATAGCCAAAGCTAAGCTAAGTGCTCTCTCTCTCTCTCTCTCTCTCTCTCTCTCTCTCTCTCTTTTTTTTCTCTGCATGCTATTAATCCAAATATGCTTCTATTGCCAAAGCCTCAAAGGTGTGGTTTAAGGTTTATGAAAATAACAATGCGTGGATTGGTAATTCCCACTCTAAGAAAGGCGCATTGCATTAAGCTACAGATTCAGAATTGTGCTGCCTTTCACAATGGTGAAAATGAATGTTTCAGTACAAAACACATTTATTTAATTCTGATTAGTTAAAAAAAAAAAATCATATTGAGAGACTTAAATAGTAGTTAGACACACAATGCCTCTCCTACAGAGTATGCAGAAAGCCCTTGTCTTCCTAATCATATCTCCAAATCCTACTTTTTTTTTTTTTGGCGTTTGATTTTGACAGGATTTTATTTAGAGAAACATATGGTTGGGTCTTATCATGTGTGTTAACTGCATGAATTCACTATAACAGTAGCACAAGATGTGTGTGTGTGTGTGTGTGTGTGTGTGTGTGTGTGTGTGTGTGTGTGTGTGTGTAAGAAATAAATAGCATATGAGTATGTATGCTTGTGTGCAGTGTGTGTGGTGCAGGCACCTGTAAGTATTTGTGAATGTGCCAGGAGGCCTGCTTGCCATCGTTGACTGACTCTACAGTAGTGTTGGCAAGGCCGGCCACGTCGCCTCCAGCAAACACCCATGGCTCACTGCACTGCATGCTCTCCAGGTTTAGCTCAGGAAGCCCCCATCTGTTTAACCTGATGGGAGCCATGGCCTCTTTCACTGGAAAGAAAGGAACAATATCAAAGTAATGCACATTCATGAGAGGAAAACCAGGTGAAGTGAAACAATGGGGAAAAAACAGAGTTTAGCAGACATAGAGGCCCAGCAGAAGAAGAGCTTGATAAACTGAAAACCACAGTGAGACTAATATGAAGTCTCTGACAAGACAAATGACAAGCAGGGTACTTTTTTCATCTGCTGCGCCCCTTTCTTTCGGTTAGGTTAATGTAACATCTCCTGATGCATTTCATTCACCGCTAGCAACGTTCACAAGGAGATACTCTGTCAAACTGCTCCACATTATAAAATGACCCCCCGCTCCTTCCATGCATACCTACACAATTCATCTTCTGGAGTCAATGCTTTTCAGCATGGATGATAGTCGGCATACATCAGTGAGGACACTTTTAAATATAGATCTAGGCAATGCGCAAAATTTGCTGCATGTGATCAGAATTATAAAAAAAATAATAATGTAATTAATTTCTCAGTGGGTTTGATGCAGAATTGACACCATTCTAATGTGTCTTCAGACATGAGAGTAATACATCTAAAATATATTAATAATGTAGTTAATATACCTTTATTGGGTGACTTGAAGAAACAACGCAGAATGCAGAAAAAAGCAACAACTCTCATTGCCAATGAATGAAAAAATTCTAAAAAAAATTCAAATATTCATACCTTCTTAGAGACATTTTGTGTGCCCCCAAACACCACACACACACACACACACACACACACACACACACACACACAAACACACCACAGAGAGTTTGTTTTTCTATCTCTGTCTTATTCTCAGTGCTCTACTCTGAGGGAGAGGAGTGGTGTATCAGGCCTCTCATACTATTAAAAGGGGCTTAAGTAAGGTAGTTTTATCTCTCTCAAGCTCTCTCTTTCTCTCACAGGCACACACACACACACCCCATGGACATGCTCTGCAGATGCAGACTGCCAGGCCCCATTAACCAGAGTGATCAATGTTGGATGGAATAGAAGGAGATGCTGTGTAAAAAGCCTTAAATAGAAGGACAAAGCAATCCAAAAGAGATCAACTCGAGTCCTATATAACCTACAAGTTAGAACAAAAAAATCTTTGAATATTTTGGACAAACAGAATGTGAAGCTACAGTGTATTATAATGTTTAAAAGTGCACAAAAACAACACTCTTAGTACTCCAACCAGAATGTATCCACAGGAGCAGTGTCTGCTATAAAAGTGTAGTGAGTAACGGAAAGATTATATGCAGATCTTCGGCTGGCTGGGTGGAGGTGGTGCTCTGTCTGGAGTGACATATCACTGGTACGAGTTACTCCATCATAATCCAACCCCCATTCTTTCCTCCAGAAAAAAAAGTTAAATGTGGCCGGGGATCTAATCATCTGCTCACTCCAGTGGGCCAACCCAGCAGATTACTAGCTAGTTTTTCCAGCCGTGTCAGCTTTTCCGGCAGCGGCTCTCTGCTGCACATCCCATACCCATACGACGAGATACTTGAGTGGGTAAGTAATTCATATATTTTTTTTTTTTTAAGGAAGGAACACAGACTGCTGAGAGAGAAAAAAGATAACCTCTCAGCATTTTCGTCCAGCTCAACCTGGCGGCTAAAGCCAGGCGATTGAACTCAGAGTATATTGGGAGTAATTCTCTGTATGGACAAAATACAAAATGGAATGGTGGCAATTTCATCCTGTATCACCTCAAAAATGAGTCCTGTTAAAAAAAAAACCCTGTTAGAAATTTCAATCACTTTCTCAAGGGATATGCACAGTAATGATTTGTTATAAAGATTCTAGAAGGAGCTGGAACTATGCTGGCTGTCTCAAGACAGAATTTACATTAGTCAGAAACGTAAAAGAAACTTTTTGTCCTGAGAATCACATTTTATGGCTTCACCTGCTGTGTTACAGTTTTTCTCAGTTGATTTGCAGCGTTTCTCAGATCAGAAATAAATTCTCAAAACTCACTTGTGCACAGAACATTTCTTGTTGCTTTGATCAAATTGCGAATGCTTTTGTACATTAATTTAATCGATTGTGTACAAGTGCCTGCTGTCTCCTACAATATCGGTTGCTTATGTCATGTTGATTAAAATATATCATACTGGTTTCACCTAAATAGTCTCAACCCCCAAAACATCTCAGCGTGAGTCCATTGCATAAGTCATGGTTAAACCAGTTGTCAGAATCGGTCATCTAAAATTTCTATTAAACTTTGTTTTGGTAAATGTTTCTTGAGTTGATGAATTGTGCAGATGAATCTTAAATTAATGATGACTAATGCAGGCAAATGAACAGCATCAGGTAACGACAAACAGGTCAAGTGAACGGCAAACAGGTCAAAGGTGAATCTTGTGAACCTTCATTTGGCAACAGAGCAAAACACAGAATTACAATTTCTGAGAATGGATGAACAACAAAAAACTGAACGGACATTGATACAGTACAGTAAAAGTGTGAATGCTGTCCGGTCTTCAACTTTGTGCATTTCTCAATCACTGTAATTCAAACGTAGTTTATTAAAAAAAAAAATGCTGAAATTGTGCATCGTCATACTGACAACATCATTGTTTGTAAACAATGACAAAAAAACTTTTCATTCTGATGGGGATGATATGGTCATTCACACAAACACTTACTTTTGAGAGATGAACTAAGCATTTTGATAAAAGTACAGGCTTTTGCAAGGAATCCAATGTGCTGTTTGTACACACTGTTTTGAAAATGTACTTACTGGTTTTCAAATATTAGGGATGATTCGAGAAACGCATTAAAGCAACTGAGAAAAACTGTAAAAAAAAAATAAATTCAAATTATATATATATATATATATATATATATATATATATATATATATATATATATATATATATATATATATATATATTCTGGACAAATGTTTAAGGAAGAATGAGCAAAAAATTAAATTTATCCAGCCATGTAGAAAAGAGCAGAACGAGTGTACACTAGTCACTTTGCATTGCTACCCCTATTCATTACAGTATGATGATCTGGCTGAATAAATATGCACTTCCCAACCATGGCTAATTATAAAATCATGTAAAGCACGCACAATTTATGCTTACTTAAGTAGTACAGATATTTATACGCATATTTTGCTGCTTTAGAAAGCGAGGTATTGGCTTTGCTGGGTAACAAGTTGTGCAAAGCCAGGGCTTCTCTATGTAGGATGAATCTCATTACTGAGGCATGTCATCTCCGGTCAACTCTGGACAGCGCTATCCCCCTGTGGCATTACTCCCTGTTTATTTTGTGTGACCCTAATTGAAAATCATAGCAGGTGTGCCCTTTATCGGTGTAATCTCATTAGCAAACTTCACAAATGTGTCAGGAAGGAAGTTCTGCACAGTCGGTGGTGGAGAACATGTTGTACACAACAGCACACAGATGATCATAAAAGTTGCTGCTTACTGAAGTGGGGAGTCATGAAATGATAATGTTAATAAAAAGTGTCCCTGATTCTAAAGAGGGTGCAGTTATGTTACAGGGCATTTCCTTATCACTGGGACGACTCTGACAGCAAAGAGAGGGGGGGGAGATTTATAATTAATAGAAAGACCTTGTTAAGATAAAATGCGTATTCAGAGAAATAATACAAACTACAAAAGGTTTAAAAATAGCATTTATAAAAAAAGAGAAAACCTTACACATGAAGACAGTTTTACACACCAGTGTTTTCTTATACTGATGGGAATGTTGTTGCGTGTCTGTGTGATCACGTTAGTGAGATCCTCCATGAATAATTCCAGGTGTAACTGCCCTATAATGGCTTGTGTTTGCTCCTGGAGGGCTGTCTGCATGTGCATCAATGCTAATCCCTTCTTCACACTGTGTTTTAAGCAGCTCTCCATTTACCAGCATATAAAACTCATTCAGGGCCATCCATCAATACACTGCCATCAGCAAAGCGAGAAGAAAAGAAAAGTCGGAAAACTTGTGCCAAGTAAAGCTAAGATGTCTCGGGCACCAGTTTTATCTCTAGTGAAAGGCTGCGTTTGAACCATAAAAAGAATCATAAAATACCTCAGGAGTAAAAGAAAAAAAAAAAACATATGAAATCAAAAATAAGAAAAAAAAAGCACTTACACTGGCACCTGAATTCCACGTTAAACTAAATTATGTCCTACTTTCCAGCCTCACTAATTTCCATAAATACAAACGTATTATTGGTGACAGTGGGACACCTGTTTATATGTGCGCTTGCCCATTCCATCATTTAATCAGAGCACACAGGCACAGCCAAAACCATTCAGTCTAATTCAGATAAATAGAGCAGTAAAACAACACTGGCAATATGGCTGTGTCCATTTAGACACGACAAACACTTATGAGGCTGATGGGTTTATTTTAAATTCTAACCAGGCTTTAATGGTATCATGGAACATATAGATGACCACAACGTAAAATACTTCACATAAACAAAAACACACAATAGTCATGTAATGTGTGTACAATTATATTGCAATTGCCCCTTTCTGATTGGCTGGCAGGTCTACACTGACACGCTCTAAAGCAGATAAACATAAAAAGTTAATTACAGTTATTCAGACTGATAATAGACTAAAAGACTGAATAATAAAAAAATTAATACACACACCTGTTAAAAACTGCAGGTTTTTGTGATGTCAGATGTTTTTTTTTCTTTTCTAAATATAGCAACCAGCAAAAGTCAACTGGAGAACAGAAAAAAGACTTTCAGATAACCTTTTTATCTATATTTAGCTGTCCATACAGATCATGTTTCATTGATATAAATGTGCATTTGGGCATTTCCCAGATAAAGACAGTGTGCTACTATAACAATATATGCAAAAACAAGCACATTGAAGCAACACAACCAGATGCGCATTTGTCGCATTACGTGCATAGTGACTTTGGTGCAATACATACTGTACATGTGCAGGGTGCATTACATTTACATTATGTGTGTAATGTACACTATACACTATATGGACAAAAGTATTGGGATACCTGACTTTCTCATCCATATGTGGTTCTTTCCCAAACTTACTTTCTTTCCGCATGTTTGATTTGGCACATGTTTTTACGCTGGATGCCCTTCCTAACGCAACCCTCCCCATTTATCTGTTCTTGGAACCGGCACTAAGAGTGGCTGGTGTTGGTTCCCTGGCCGGGGATCGAACCCAGGCCGCAGCGGTGAGAGCGCCACATCCTAACCACTAGACCACCACACAATTAGCACACAATTACACAGGGTGTCTTTGGATGAAGTAGCACGACATTTTCCCTTTACGTAAACTAGGAGACCCAAATCTGTACCAGCAAGACAATACCCCTGTGCACAAAGCAAACTCTAGACATGGATTACATGGTTTGGAGCATGGCTTGCTATAGAACTTTGACCTTAACCCTGCTGAACACCGTTGAGATGAATTAGAACACTGACTGCACCCCAGGCCTTCTCACCTCACCTACATCAGTGAATGACTGACAGCAACTAACACCCTTGTGTCTATATGAGCAGAAATCTCCACAAACACACTCCAAAATCTAGTGGAACATCTCTCCAGAGGAGTGGAATTATGAGAGCAAAATTGGGACTACATTTGGAATGCAATGCTCCAAAAGCACATTATAAATGATGGTAGTGTTATAGACAGGATATTTCCTGCTTGAAATCAAAAATCCTACCTTTAGAGTCACTCAGCACAGAGCCGAAAGCACTAATGATGAAGTCAGCTTTGAGGCGAATGATCTGCTCGCTGTCCTCAATCCATTCGCCGGTCTCGGTTTGCTCCGTTCGGCAGAACTCCATGCCGTGCACTAGGCCCTTCTTTAGTATTACCTCCCTCGGTGACAGGAAAGGCAGAAACTCACACTTCTCTTCCTTTGCCAGTTCCATCTGTGTACACAGCAGAGTAGATTCAACACTTCAGCACAACCAACGAGTTACATTTCAGTGTAGTGTTTTAGTGAAGGCAGCGTTTAATTTGGCCATTGTGAAAAGACATGCAATGTGGCGATATGGCAAACAGCTTGGGAATTGTGTGTGTCTGTGGCCCAGTTGGCAAAATGATAGCAACAAAGCACTTTTTTTAATGCCAAGGAAATAGCTGATTATTCTGTTCATAATAAAACAAAGAGGATTTCTATAAACATGTTAAAAAAAATGTAGGGAAACAAGCTTGAGACTTGGTTTTATATTAATGGAAACCAAGTAGCAAATAAATAAATAAATAAATAAATAAATAAATAAATAAATAAATAAATAAAACGGGTCTCTTAAATTAGAGCTGCACCTAAATCTAAAAAGAAGTAGCCACGCAGAGATGTCTTTTCCATTCAACAATTTCTTGCATAAATTACCTTGGCTCACATCAACACATATAATTTCTTTCTTTTCCGTTAGAATTACTTACACCTACACGTGTTCTAAGCCAATCTACCTTATAAACAAGCTTAATTAGTCCAGGGTGATGGAAGCGGCATAGCTAAGCATAGCTGCAGCTGGCTGAAAACAGATGCGAATAATTACCTTACTTTTTTCCAGTTTCTTTAAGTTATTTCTATCATTCGCATGGCAGCGTGATGTAGGCGGTGAGAAGGCAACACAATGCGTGAGAAAAGTAAACTCTGGAGAGTTAAGAATAGACATATTCAATTAACATATTACCTAGATCAGTACGTCGATATCATTTTCTCTTGGCCTGTACTTTTCTAACTTTACCACACACATGCAAACAAAGGTGGAATATTCTAATTTGGCGACACAAAAATATCTTTCATTAATGATGTCTGTCAAAGCACTGAGAACTAAGTTCACTGTTTCTAATAGAGGTGAGAAGCGTCATGCTGCACCTTCCTTTTTTTCTCTCTCCATAAGCACAGCTAATTACATTTGAAAAAAATTGGTATGCTTTTTCACTTTTTAGCTCTTACACGTCTCTCTCAAAGCCAACCCTAAATAAAGATGGTAATGCCATCAGTTAAGTAACTGACAGCATTTCCAGAGCAACCAGAAGAGAGCAAAGTATGCCTCTCGTTCCTCATTTTGAGTAAAGGAAGATTTTGACAGTAATCTCCCCCTAAAATCAAAGACAAGTCTCTGCTATAAATAATAAAAAAGAAGCTTAAGAGAGGTGTCAGTGGACCAGAGAAAGAAGGTGAGGACATTCTCACGAATGTCTTAATAAACCCCCTGTGCTAGGCTCCTTTCACAAGACCAAATATTAATAAGCTCCTTCCTGCTGTTGACTTTTCCACTCCCTCCCCAGTCCTTTTGCATCAAGACTGTCTGTCTGTCTGTCTCTCTCTCTCTCTCTCTCTCTCTCTCTCTCTCTCTACTTATCTCCTCACCTCTTCAGGGACTGCACGGATGTTGGTGAAGCCACGTCTGAACACCACATAGACCCGGCGTGCGCCGCAGCGCAGGGCAGAGGTGGCACAGTCAAAGGCGGTGTCTCCTGCGCCCAGGACAATCACAGAGCCATGGAGCTGAGGCAGCACTGAGCGGCAGCTACACATTCCTAATCCCCAGAAAGGACAAGAAAATGAGAGAAAACAAGCTGGGGAGTGAGTAAAAGGGAGAAAAACGAAATTTCTCTCGCTGAACCGTTCCCACTTAACTGCTCAAAATTGCATCATGGAGTCCTAAGACACAATGTGTCCCTATCAAATAATTCTGCTGCAATGACAGGCAGGTCTCCTTTTTCTGGAAATGTCCTTATATCTGTAATTTCATAGCCTGCAAGCCGTTCTACTGAATGCAGCTGATTTCAACATATGATAATGTACACTACTAAAACATTGATCTGCTCAGACCCTTCTGCATTCTTAAAAAATATATGTAAAAGGATCCACAAAAGCACAGACTGAAAATGTATTGCTTAATTTCACAGTTTCTTCATATACAGTACATACAGTATGCCAGAAACAGGATATGTCTATATTCCGAGCACACAAATGTATTGTTTTACTCAGCCATCACTGATAAATGCATATTCATGTTAAATATCATGTGATAAACGCTCTACACTCATATCACAGATATATAATTTTTATTATAGGTGCAGGTTTTAGAAAAATTACATATTTATAAAACAGAAAAGTCAGTGGAGCTGTACATGACCATGGCAAGTCACTCAATTATAGTAAGCATGAATAGTCTTGTATCTCATAGTTGGCATTCTTTTACTCAGTATCTTGGAACTTTTCATAGACGCTTTATAGCACACATGTTTTAGAGCATTCTTAGCATTCTGACATGCCTCAGAATTGAAAAGGGCACTTCCAAAGATTTCAAGGACATGCAGCGCAGAATGCAAAAAAAATAATACTCTTTGCAAAACAGAAACATTTTGGAGGTAATAGGTAAAAGTTTTCAGCAAACCGTTTTTTTTCCTCTGGTTCTTTACCTAGTTTGCTGGCCTTGGCAACTAGTGGAAGAAAATCCTTGGAGGTATAAAATCCTTGCTCCACAGAGAGGCCTTCAAAGATTTTGTGCCTGTTAGCTTGAGGTAGACCTGTAGTTAAAAAAAACACACATGAATAGCCGCTGTAATAAATAAAACAGAACAATAATGATTAAGGTAGTAAATGATTCAACTGTTCCCAGAGAAAGGAGGTTGCCCTCTGTCTTACACACACACACACACACACACACACACACACACACACACACACACACAAGTATCAAAAATCCCAGTGCCATGCTTTCTGCTTCAAAGATCTGCTTCTGCTCTGTATACCACCATTAACCTCATCACACTACCTTGTCATTATCCTTGTGGTAGAGATTTAAGCAATATTTAAATACAAGCTTCAGAAATGGCTAACAAAGCTTCTGATTTTTCCTAACCTGTCATTATCACTTCCATTCAAAAGAAACAGATGGTAATAAGGCTGGATCTTGGGGCACGAAATTTTTTATTTAAGAGGTGTTTAAAAGCAGCAAATACAGATTATTACCTGATCCGAATTCATTCCAAACATGATTACGAAGGCTTTTCGTGAGGAATCAAAATTTTCTAGTGTAGAAAGATGAGAACTGCCTGAGATGCACTTTTTATCTGGAGAGAAAGCAGAAGCTCAGCATATTGAACTGTTAAGTGATTGAGAGAGGGAAGTGCGAAAGTGTCTCCTGTCAAAATCAATTAGCTTTTTCTGCATACACTTCAGCGTTAATTCGATTTCAAGAAAATGCCCTGGCAAAGTTCTGCATTACAACATGCTTTAATGGATCTTATTGTCTCTAATTCTCCACTCGGACACTTTTCGCCCAATTTGTGCAGATCGTGGAGGCACATGGCATGTTAGCATGATGAATCCTCTCTCACGCTGATCTTGTTAGCTTCACTTTCCTAATTTAGACTTTTTTTTGGCTTGGAGAACCATGGCCATGATGCATTTCGAAGAGATTAATGCATACCCCATGATTAAGAAAGTTACACTCATTATGCATGAAACTAGTCATTAAATCATACAGTAATTAGGTAGCCACATTTCATCAAGACAAAATCACACCTTCGCCATCATCAATAACACAGTAATTAGCGAGCGTTTCGAATGTTAGTCACACTAAGGAAAGCCTGCATTTCTGTTCCCAAGGATTATCACTTATCAACCACCTAATCAGACTGCCAACCCTGTTAGAGGTGATGTATACTGGACAACTGCCATATTATATGCCTTAAAAAGAATCTACAGCATATGTCAAACATAAATCATATATAGGAGTAGCATTATGAAGTATTATTACTGCTGTGTAAATGTACAAGTGCTCCAATCCAAAGAACAGAGAGCACAATTTGCATATAAACTAATGACCTTTATCAGCTAAAAACATGCTGAAAACCTGGATATGAACACCCTATTAGTTAAAATATTTGTAAAATAACATTACCGAACATTACCTTTACACCTGGGACCAATTAATGATTTAATATAAGTACATTTAAACTTTTTTACATAAAAAGAACATTTTTTTTTTTTTAAACACCCCCTGCTAAATGGAGACTACTAATAAAACTATTAAAATGCAAAAATCACAAATCTGTTTTATCTTTAACCAGTTTCACACTATAACTCAAGCCACAGCGATACTACTCTCAAAAAGGAGGCTGTTTATGTACAGTAATCCTTCAGGTGTAAAAAAACCTCCCCCTTTACATGCTGCATATACTCGACAGCAAGCTTCCTCAGAAAGAAGCTCAGAATGCAGCGAATTTCTAGTGCATTCTCCTACATATAAAATGGCCAGCGGCGCATGAGTAACATGAACAAACAAAAGCATCTGCAACTTCATCATGGCTGACTTCCTCTGAGCACACTCTTTATGCTAGCGCTGAAGAATCCAGAAGTTATGGCACATTAACCTTTCCAGTCATTTCATCCTGTGCTGACAGGTAGGATACGGCATACTGCTATCCATTAACGTTCCCTGCCGGGTTAAAAAAAAAAATCCTCAAGGAACAAAATAAATAAATAAATAAATAAGAAGAAAAGGAACTTAGGAAGCATGCCTTGACAAAGCAGATTTGAACAAAAGCCTGCCTGTGTGTGACAGCTCTTTTTGAACGTAATGTGTCTCCATTTGTCCTGAGCCACTCTGCGTTCCACTCTGCACTGACTTCTGCGTGGAGCTGTGCTGCATCAGGCATGCGCCGAGGCCTCTTTCTTTATTAAAAATCAAAAACGATAAATCATCTGTTGGGAAATTCTTCACTACTGTGCAGGCACTCCATCGTTAATCATGCGTTATCAGTGAGCATCAGCAAGAGGGAGACGGAGCAGGGTGATCTTAGCTACCTTCATCCACTGAGCAGTCCCTGACCCCTCTCACCCTTATGAATTGCACAGAGATGAACAAGCGACCAAGGCCACTGTGTCGCATAATGCAAAGTCACACTAAGTGTATTAAGTTTTAACATAAATAAAGACCTCACAGGCAATAAATGCCCTCTGTCTGACGTATTCATTAACCTTGTCTTTAGTAAAGAAGGGCATTCCCAAATAGAACACACTGAGAAAATGGCCTTTTCCCCCCATTTTGTATAGAAGTTAATCAATTTTGCACTATTCTGATAAATACAAAAAAAAAAATGACTGCGACTCTCAACTGTCTGCTTTGAACAGAGATTTCAAAGCCTAGCCAGACAAGCTTTTGAGGCAAAATCGTGAAGCCTTGTGAAATGTGTAATGTAAAATCTATTGACTGACTACGAGTCAGTAATGACCATGGAAAGCACTAAGCAACTATTGATTGTCCTGCTTTTTTGAATAACCAAGCTTTCATAATTACAATACCTGAACAGCTGAAACTTTGACATACTCAATATAACCTTGTTTTTCATGCGCCTTTGTGTATTGATCAACACATCTTTGTGTTCCTGTTTCCACTCTGCAGTTATTAAAAATGTTTGCCTGGCTTTCTATTTATATTAATGCATAAAAATAAAATTGCATAAGTTCTCCACAAGGATGTGCACTGTCCCTGCACTAGTCATTATTATGTATGCAAATGCTTGAAATACTGTAGATCCTGGGATATGAAGAGCTGCATGTAATAGAGTATTATAGATTTTTACTTAAACACATCTTGACACTTTTTTGCACATCATGTTCTATGTGTTAAAAATGACTTATTCCCTGAAGTGTATAAATCAAAGTAAAAACAAATTTAATGCTGAAAATAAATAAATAACTAAAGACAGAAAAATACATTTTGGAACTGGTCTCTTCAAGTCCAGTAAGCGGGGACCATTATGTCTGAATCCAAACAAATAAAACTTCATTACAGTTTACAGTGCAGCACAGCAGCTAATTCCATCTTTTAAGCAACTCAACCTCTGAGTCAGCTTCTTAAGCCTATAGCTCAGAAACAATTCTCTTATCGGCCTCCCTCAAACCGCCTCCCATTTAGCCTACTGCCAGGAAAGAAATTTGCATGCCAAACAATGTCTGAGAATGACATTTAAAAAGCCTGTAAAAGACCGGTGTGAAATTACAGAAATTAATTGCAAACACCCTTCGCTTTCATTTTCTCCACAAATTGAAATTCTTTACCTCTTTTGTAGAAAAAAGAAAAAATTCAATCCAAATATGGTCCCCGTAAACATCCCACCATAATTAGGATGTCAGTATCAAAGTACTGAAGCAATGTTCATTGTTGACACAACGAATTAAAGAGAATTTATATCGGGAATTAAAGAGTGTTTATAGACAGAATTATAGAGCAAAGTATAGAGGAATCACTGCATTATTATGCCTCACATTTGTATAGAATGCATAAGTTATTTACAAGTAACAACGTGATCTCAACATTAAAGACATATAGGTACAATATGTGTGATGCACAAAAAGGTGTACAAATTACAAAGAAAGTTATTGCTGGTAAACTATAATAACAAGGAAGAAATATAGCATTTGTTAAAATTCACGTGCATTCACGCCTTCAGCATACAGCTGCTTTTTAAAAAATAAATTGCCCTGGGTATTCTGTAGGTCACTATCCACAGAAACTATATATTACTGACAATATTAATAATGATGATTGTTAATCTAAATTGCAATATAGAGCTGGTAAGAATGTTTTGTGTGCTCTTTAGTAATCATGTTCCTAAATAGGAAGAAAATGAAGATATTTTATCATTTGAAATGCATCACAAAGCACCTCACTTGTTTACTTTAGTGGATAAGAATTATATTGATGACTTCTACCATCTAGTGAGAAAGTAAATTAAAATAAACCCTAAAACAAAAAACAAATAGTTCCAGTAGATGAGCATGCTGGTGCTGAACAAGAAAATAAAGGCAGAATAACCTATAAACTAAACTCTGGACTCTACTGGCATAGCCAATATGGTAATCAGAAATTGATTCAGAAAGCCAGAGGTTATATATTATGTAATGTGCTATTTCGAGGTCAGCACAAAACACAAGAAACACAGAGAGAAGCTCTTATTTTAAATTACAAACACTGCAAGATTGAGTGCACTACCAACAGTGTATTTTAGTTCTTTATCAAAAAATACTATTTTACTCTACTATTCAATGCAGGATGGAAGACAGTGGTAACCTATTAAAGCAGCTCCTGTCTCATGAGATGTTATAGCGTACTTATATTACCTTCATTAAGCTTTTCTACTTGTTTATCGGTTACTCAAGTCTGCTGCTTGTATTAATAATGTTTACAGCCACACTCCCCTATATATATCTATATATCAGGTATAACATTATGACCACTGACAGGTGAAGTGAATAACACGGTTATCTCTTCATCATGGCACCTGTTAGTGGGTGGGATAGAGAGTTTTGTCTTTTATTTGCCCAGTTGCAAGCCTCCTACACATCTGTTTCTGTTTCAGTTAATGACTGTGTTTCAATCTACATATAATATTTGATGATCATTAGCACCTGCTTATATGTACCTGATTGATTCATTGGACTCTAATAAATAACAAGTCATGGTAACTTTTGGCAGTGGGTGGCACAACTAGCATTCCACATTTAACAGCTACTCAGCTGTCTTGCTAAAATGCATCATTCTAAAAGGAGAGGGTTTGTATATGAAATTAGACAAGAATTGGACAACATTCTTGTTCCTAAACTTGAGCATCTCGTCTCCTCAGTCCCCAGATGTTTGCAGACTGTTATAAAAAAGAGAGGGGATGCCACACAATGGTTAACATGGCCTTGTCCCAACTTTTTTGTTTTTGATGTGTTGATGCCATGAAATTTAAAATCAACTTATTTTTCCCTTAAAATGATACATTTTCTCAGTTTAAACATTTGATATGTCATCTATGTTGTATTCTGAAAAAAATATTGAAATTTGAAACGTCCACATGATTGCATTCTGTTTTTATTTACAATTTGTACAGTGTCCCAACTTTTTTGGAATCGGATTTGTGTGTAGATAGATAGATAGATAGATAGATAGATAGATAGATAGATAGATAGATAGATAGATAGATAGATAGATAGATAGATAAAAGGTGTGTATGTGTGTGTACGAATTAATTAGCTAATTTACAATTTTTTTTTTTCTTTTGCAAAAAAAAAAAAAAAAAAAAAAAAAAGTTAAGTTGTTGACCTACCAGGCTTTACTCATTCCTGTATGCACAGACAGTGCAGGGAAGAATGTTACTCGATGTGTTGGGCTCTGTTAATAAAGCCTGATGTCTTTAGGACAACAAGTGAGAGCAGTAAATAGCTCAGTGGGGTAGCAGACAAGAGGTACCTGACAGGCGATGCAAAAAGCAGTGGGTGAACTCAGTATGTGCTGTTAGGTTAGCCTGGCTGGACAATGACGAGTGAATGGAGTTCCCAGCAGAGTCTGAGCTCTGAGGGGGAGCCATTGGGGAGCAAATCATCTCCAGGCATTCACACAAGAATGAGCCACCTGGTCTGTAAACTGCTTTCAGAACACTCATTTATTCTCACTTTGTGTCTATGTGTGTGAGTGTGTGTGAGTGTGAGTGTGTGTGTGTGTGTGTGTGTGTGTGTGTGTGTGTGTGTGTGTGTGGGCAGGCAGAAGCTCAAGAAGAGTAGTGCAAAAATGTTATAAACTGACCAATTCCAATGAAGACAGCTTTGTATCCCTGCTCTTTCAGTGACTGGAGTGTCATTCCATCTTGGCCTAGTCCTTTCTCGCAGATGATCTGATGGAGAAAGGGGTCAGTGCACAGAAAATATTAAGAATAAAAATTGGGTATTCTTAGGTTAGACAGAGGCTAATAAAGGTGCTAGTAACATATTTGGTCACAGCTGTATGTCTGGAGATAGAGGGTGTGTTTTTAAGTTATAAACCAGTCAATATGACTATGAGACAAGCTTGAAGCACAGAAGGTCTGTTTCTACCCTCCCCTTGACTTTTTTACTGGAACGGTGAGCATGCAAATTTGTTATCTGGTTGCCCCCGTCCCGGCTCGTCTGCCTTTGAGCAACTCAGAGAAAAACGTTTCCTGTGCGAGATGAATGTTGAGCAGGTGTGCAGGAGGAAGAGGACTATCGATTGCCCTTTCTCACCACAGTGGCATTCAGGGAACAGACAGACAAGCAACCCAGCGCCCAGACCTGCACACACTGCTGCCTGCCTTCCTAATGCAGCTTTTAATTGTTCTTTATTAATGCGGCTGACATTTAGGCTGCTGATCCTTCCTGAGACCTGTCACCTTCCGTAGCCTCTGATGTGAGCAGGAGAGAGGGGAGGAAGGGAAAGAAGAAGAAAGAGTAGATAGAAAAAGTGTAGAGGAAATGGATGGAAGAAGGACAAGAAAGTGTGTGTTAAAGTGTATGAGAAAGATTGCATGTGTCTGTGTGTGTATGTGTGTGTGTACGCATGACAGAGAAAAAGGAAAAAGAGAGAGACAAGATATTCAGAGGTGTGTAAGAGGTGAGATGCCGCTCATTACCTTCACTCCCAGGTCTTTCATCAGGTCCAGCTCAAACTGCACCACCTCATAGGGTAGGCGGAACTGGGGGATTTCTGAAGAGCTGGAGAAAAATGAGAAAGGGAAAAAATAAGAGAGGAAAAGAAATCGGGGCTATGGAATGATATAGGGAAGTAGCAAAAGGAAAGCTCGAGAGAAAAAGAATGTTAGTGGAAGAAGATTAAAAAATAGAGAGCACACAGACAAAAAAAAAAAAACAGAAATCCCTTTCAGCACATAGGACATTTTCCTCTGTTATTCCATTTGATGTTTCAGAGCTCTGAAATCTCATATTGCTGTCAAACTTCAGCCCCTCATTGTAATTCCCAGCAGCTACTGAACCTCTAAATCAGAGACAGACATGCACAGGACTAACCATCATCAGGATCGAATGGGGGTAAAAGCATCTGAGTAATTGATAATCCTGCTTCTTCTCAGTATTTAAAAGATGAATATTCCCAATTACAAGGGCCGCTCATTATTTATTCTGACCTTATGCGCATTCTCCATATCGATCACGGCGAGTCTGCACCAGATCACTAACAGACTTCAAATGCAGGACGCAATTTTGGTTCAGAATTTTTTCTCACCTCAGTCCACCGACATATTTCTCCTTCTCAAAAATTGTGATGTCACTGTAACCGAGACGGGCGAGAAAAGAGGCACAGCTGATGCTGGCAGGGCCGCAGCCGATTAAAGCAATCTTCGAGTGGTAGCTCTCAGGCATCTGTTCAGGAGGACGAAGGCCAGGCATCCTCACCTGAGGAATACCCATCCTCTGGAACACCTGGAAACGCACCCACAAACCCATGCACACGCAAACACAATGACAATAACCATTTTGGACACAACTGCACAAAAGAAGAAGGGTTTTTACTTCTTTTTTTCTACTTGCTGCTAGCTTAGAATAATAATGAAAGCATTAAGAGGTAAAGCATTATGCAGTGATCAAGAAACATGATCACAAATCAATACGATTTGATAGGGTTTTTTAAATTCCTAACATTATTACTGATTAAGCTTTGCACACATGCATCGTTCCAGCTCGCTTTCTGAGAGAGATATTTCAATAACGAATATATTTGGATTCAGAAATAAGTGTAATAAATGGGCATACACCAAAATTCATATTTATATCTTTATTTTATCCACTGTGTTTCACTTTGACTTGTAGAGTACATTCTCCATATTTTACCATAACCTGAAAAACATAATATATAGTAACACTGTTATTCAAATTAAATATTTTTTTTTCCAGGAAACAAAAGCGTGATGACGTCTGAACATTTACCCGTTTGGTGTGTTGTTTCCAAAATGAACAAAATAAAACTATGAAAAAAAAAACCTAATTTATTCCATGAGTAGCCATATAAAGACATCAAATGATGATGGCTAGTAAGATATAGAACGAATAAGGCAAGTTATCCAAACAGGCCTTAATGAGAAGCCTATAGCACTATGTCCATTAACAATCGTAAAATGGGAAGGATAGCACTTTGTCTTCTTAATAAGATTATCAAGATCCATACATAGAGGCTTGCATTGTTAATACAATATTATGCCTGAGCAGGCAACATTACAGGTGATATTAATTTAGTTATTCATGAATCTCATGAACTGTGAAGCCCCAAATTGCTGCATGACAATGCATTTCTAATAATCCCTGAGAGCGGTTTAGAGGCCCTTCCTGTTATTGCTGCAGCTATGAAACAAACAATCCATCAATTTAAAACACAATCTCACTTTTATAATTCACCCCATCATCTAATTGAAACAATGGACTGCAAACAGCACCTGACAAGCCATGTGGAAAAGGCTCAAGAGCTCCAAGTGCAAGCAGAACTGAAATTAATGACTTCCTCAAATCTATGTTCTTCACTAAGTAGGTTTCCTCAGTGGCAAATAGCATGTACACCCTCATCATCAGAAACATCTCTCCCATTTCAGGCATACTCCACATTTTCTACACATCAACTACAGCACTGACACCTTCAGATGAGAGGTCTATAGAGAAGTGTGATTTTTTTTGGGGGGACTGGCAGAAACAGAGCAAACCAGACACACCAAGACATACATAAAGACAAGCAGGCAAATAGACAGACAGAGAAAGACCTGGACAGACTGTTAGAGGCAGGCATACTAGGAGAGACAAATAGAAGATAGAACAAGACGAATGAAGTCTAACAGACAAGCAGAGCTACAAACATTGATACAGATGGACAGACAGAAACAGTCCATGACAGACAAACAGAAAGTTAGACAGACAGAGACAGAATATAAACTTAACAGAAGATACAGACCAGGAAATCAAATATGATAGAGAACATAGATAGACAATAGAGAACATAGACAGAAAACCAAAAGAACATATGGACCAGAACAGACAGACAGGTAGACAAACAAATTCTAGGACACACAGACAGACCAGGAGAGATAATCAGAATCAGAATCAGAATCATTAATGGCCAAGTGTGTTGAAACACACAAGGAATTTGGTTCCAGCTGTTTGTGACTCTCAAAAGTACAGACATAAATGCACAATCAGACATAAAGGCACAATCAGACTAAGACAGTAGACATTAAACATACATATAGAGATAACAGACAAAAGAACAGACATCCAGAAACAGACACACTAGGAGAAACCGACACACCAAGACTAGCAGAGAGACACAAAAAACAAAGAGACAAATATACTGTAAATACAAAATGACAGAGGCACAGAAAGATAAATCTGAATACAAACAGACAGACATATACAAAGATCTTTCACTAAAATCACATCAACTGAACTGTGAAACTGCCTCATGCTACTGACCTTTTCGAAAACTCACATTCTGCATAAAAAAATTCAGACATTACCTGACATTATACAGTGCATTCAAAAAGTATTCAGACCTATTCATTTTTTTCCACATTTCATTATGTTGCAACCTGCTAAAATGCTTTAATATTTCTTTTTACAGCAATCTACACTCAATACCCCATAATGCCACTGTACAAACACTATTTATAAGATTTAGCTTAGGGGCTTCCCATTTCTCTGTATCCTCTTTGAAAGGTTTCTACACTTAAATTGGAATATTAAATTCGAGCAATTGGACCTGATTTGGAAAGTCAAAAACCTGTAGATTAAAAGTCTTATAGCTACAAAGCTAAAACTAAACTAAACTTCTCATAACTAAAGTCAAAGAAACTTGCTGCAGAGCTTAAAGACAGGATCATGTCAAGACAGAGATCTGGAAAAGGTTCTAAAAAAAACTTTGCTGAACTAGCTGGCTGCCTGGCCAAACCGAACATTCAGAGAGAGGTGGCTTTGTAAGAAAAGTGATCCTGAACCTGGTTGAGCTTCATAGAATATGTGTGAAGATGTGAGAACCCTAATGGCCAGATAGAAGACTCTCCTCTTATATAAGGTTCTCCCATCTCCACACAATCTCTGCAGCTCAACTAGAGTAACCATTATGCTATTGGTCACCTCTCTTATATTGCTCCTTCTTCCCCAGTTGCTCAGTATAGCCAGCTCTAAAAAGAGTCCTTGTTGTTCCAAATTTCTTTTATTTAAGAATTATAGAGGCCACTGTGGTCTGATGAATTTGAGGAAGTAGTGTTTTTAGGGTTTTGTCTGCAGAACCCTGTCTCTAAGCTCTGTAGCCACCTTAATTGACCTCACTGATTGGTCTCTGCTCTGAGATACATCTCTAGTTGTTAGAATTTAGAATGGAGAAAGTTGTACACCCTCTTAAATCATGACATTTGAGTTTGCCACGGGTCGACTTTAATATAAATGTAGAAACATCGAAAAAATTATATCGAAAAAAAGGGATGCACCTGAGCAACATTATGAGAGTCATAGAAAAGAGTCCGAATACATATCTCAATGTGAATTTTTTTTATTGTTTTATTCTGGGTGTTGGTATTGGTATTGGGTGTGCATTGATCGTGACTGAAAAAAATATATAAACGTAAAACATAAAAGATGAAAAAAGATGAAAGAAGTGAAACAGTGTGAATACTTTCTGCATGCACTGTATTTGTGGCTAAATTTATGAAAGTCTGAACACCATGACTACATCATATAAGATACAGGCGAGAGATGAAGAAAGGATGCCTCAAAGCCAGCTAATGCCCTCAGTCACTTGCTCAGAGAAAGCTTGTTTATTGCCCACAAATGAAAGGATGTATTGACTTTTCCCTTGACTATAGCCATGCTAGAGGAACTACAGTTGAATAGAACTGGGCAATGATAGCCCCTCTTCCTGGTGTTATCTAATTATCAGCAAGATAACCAGTCTGACCTCTCACATTTAAGGAGAGAGGAGCTGCCACCTAGAAAGAGATGTCTAATAAGTCATGGCAGGGGTGGGTGGCAGGAGAGAGGCCGCTTCCGTAATTGTGCCTTTTAATCTTTAGTCAGTAATGAAACTGTACAGGCCAAAGCCTCTCTCTATTTTAATCAGCTCAAAAGGTGCCTGATCGGTAAGAGTGTGAGTTCATGAAAGTTGGAGCGTACTGAGCTGCCATCCCAACTCATCAATGTATTCAAAATAAAAGGGATTTATGTGTGAACATTAAAATGCAGCTCTACAAAATGAGAGTTTCGATTTTAGTAAGCAAATATTATATTACCCAAATATTTAAAATTTACAAAAACTAAAATATTTAGTCTTATACTATATATATAAAACCCCGTTAGACGAGCATAATTAGTTCGTAAATATTGAGTGCGAGATGTACACCACACTCGTACTTTTCGACTATTTCCTTCTTAGTTTCAATGGTAATTCTATTTACTTTCGTTTTCCCAGCACCATCACTGATTTTCTTGAGAGACATTTTTCAGGATTTCTAGTGAAATAAAAATATAACACTAAAAAAGTTAAGTTTTTGCTGCACTGAACAACGAGAGCGACACGAGATAAACTCTTGGCCGAAAGCAAGGAACCAGCAGCATTGGATTGCTCTACCTATATATATATATATATATATATATATATATATATATATATATATATATATATATACACACACACACAGTATATCAATTAGAATTTAATCATTTTCACCAATATAATTTTTCCACCATTACAGATTACTGTTTGTCTTATTGGAGACCTTTGAGTCAGTCATTTCCTTCTGTAGTGAATAAGTCATTCGTTAGGAACAAGTAAAGCCTCCTGAACAGCAACCCTACAGGATGGTGGGTCAAAGACACCAATTCAAACCCACACACGCTATCGCTGACATTTTCATTTAATTAGCAGTTACCATGGAACTAAATAAAGCCCACTATGACAATGACAAGAACAGATACCCTGATTATCTCAGAGCTGCATCGTGGTAAAGGACACCTGTAGTTCCAATCATTATTCTGGGGTAGAAAACAAGGCGACAGATGATCAAACAAATTCTACATACAACGTTTTTTTTTTTTAAACTCACGGTTTACAATAAAAGCTGTCATTACTGATAACAGTCATGGCGCACAAGGAACAGCCAATGACAGTAAGCAAATCTCTGTGGAAATCTATTTACAGCAGACCAAAGCATCTCAGCTGTGCTGCTATAAAGTGAAGCCCCCCTCCCTGGGCCGCCCCTGCTCTTTTCTTTTTATTCCTTCTAAACATTAAATGGAGATCTGACGGTAAATCTTCTGGTTTAAACATGAAAGATCCCCCCTTGCTCGCTTTAGCTTCTTAACGCCAGAATCTTAATAAAGTCATCAGCATTGACTATGACGTCTGGTGCGTGACGAGCTGTTTTCCTTGAGCGTCTAGTCTTTGGTCTGCTTTTATAATGGGGGAAGGATTTGATGTTTATCACAGAAGAGGACTCAGCTGCTGAGAAAAGACACAGGAAAAATTATGGCTGTTATGGTAGATGGTGACAGTCACCGTGCGCCTGAGCTTCTGTTGCGGCCATAACAAAGGGCTGAGAGGCCCCATTAATACAGCACTGCATAGATCGTGCTGTCACTCCATCATGGCTTATGTGAGCTAAACAGAGCGGGGAGAAGTTACTGCTTGTCCAACACTGAGCTACTGCAGAAACCAGCTGTAAAATACACTCGGAGAAAAAATAAAAAAAACCTGCCATTCGCACACTGAGGCATCATTCTGTCGCTGATGCTGAAGGGTACTACCTTATAGTACACAGAAATATTGTTGCCCATATTAAAAAAAACACTTACTTATAATGCTAAGCTCTGGCCTGTTGCACAGTTTTGAATATGAAATGCACTTTATTGTACATGCACACAGTAAAAAAAATATATAATGCCCATATTTATTGATTTTTTTTTCTATACCTCAACAGCAAACTGCTGCAGTCCTCCAATGTTGATGGGCCCTTCCTCCGAGGCATAAAGGTTGCAGCCTCCCACACACAGGTCCGAGGTGGGACACACCATCCCACATGTCAGGCCCAGCGGATTGTCCGACAGAATCGCCCTCGCTGCCCCGTAATAGTTCTGCAATATAAGAAATAAACGCTCATGCAAAACAAAGGTCTGTAAAACAGCCCCTAACCTAATGCATGCCATAAAATCATCAATGCTTTATTATCAGTAAAGAATTGTGTACTTTTATATCATTCTGTGCGAGCAAGGAACAGTAACAATAGTGCTTGATGACCATCAAACAAATTACAAGAGGAGCAGAATAGAGAAAAGGCAGTGCCCAGAGACAGCCTTGAATCAAAAATGCATTTTTAAAATTTGTCAAAATGCACTGAATGACACCAGCCTTGACTGTGCAACGGTGGGTTCCAGGTGGCATTTGGCAAAAGCATTTTCGAAGGGCTATTTCGTGTTCATTATATAAGTTGGTCTTGAGCTTTAATGGCTGACTGATGGCTAAATGTGCAGTGTGAAGCCAGTAAGAGACCTGAAATGCTACAGCATGAAAAGATTTTGAAGGTCAAGTGTGCAGACGACAAAACATTTTGTTCAATGCTTCAGCAGCATCCTATAAAAAAAAAAAGATTGTTTTAAAGCCTACTGCTGAATATGCCGGTTTGTCTACTTTCTGTAAAATTTAGGAAATGCAAAATTTCCTCTTTGACAGAATAAAACATTTTTATTAGTCTAATATTAAAAGAGTTTAAGAAAGAGTATACCTTTTTATTTAATATTAGCTTGAAATACCAACTTAGCAGCAATAACTTTAAAATAGTTGGTATGAGGTGTTTGTATTGATATGCTGTGTTTGGTTTTTGCCAATCGTCGGGCTATGCATTGTGGCCAAACATCTATGCAATCTGTCCAAAGCACACTGTTCCAGAAGTCTTGTGATTTGTTCAGAAGCAACTGGCAACCCTTCCAAACAAACCATACTTCCGACCAAACCATACTGTCATGGACTTTAAAATTTGGCATGCTAACTGAGATGAAACTCTTTTTTTGCTGTTTTATCACATGTTGCATGGTCAAGTCTTGGGGTGAATTTGCTACTATGTCCACTTCTGAAAAGATTGGAGGCTGTCTTGAATTTTTTCACTTGTGAATAAAGTTTAACACTGTAGAATGACTTTAAATTGTTTGGAAATGGCCCTATATCCCTTCTCAGGTTGGTGGTCAGCAACAATTGCTTCTCTAAGATCATTGCTAGTGTATTTCCTCCATGGCACTGTGTTAACACACACCAACAAACTGCTCAAATGTAATATTTTATAGAGGAGGTCACACTTGCTGTTGATCAGGTAATCATGGCATCAAGCAGTAAATATTAACGTTTTGGCTTGATTTTTGCAAAAGGTTATAATACCACCATGTAATATGTCATGGATTGTTAATTTGAGATGTCAGATCAGCCTGACCAGGTAAGGACCAAATGATTTTTATAATGTCCTGATTCGTAAAAACATAGAATTGAAGAGTGTGTGTGTGTGTGTGTGTGTGTGTGTGTGTGTGTGTGTGTGTATATTATATGTATAATGTTGAGACTGACACTGGGAACTGAAGCAGAACTAGTTGTCCAAGCATGTGTGTGTGTGTGTGTGTGTGTGTGTGTGTGTGTGTGTGTGTGTGTGTGTGTGTGGCTAAATGTGCAGTGTGAAGCCAGTAAGAGTGTGTGTTTTACCAATTTTTAATTGTACTCCCATTCCCACCTGCTCCCACAGTTATTATTTTTGTTAGTACCGACCCATAATACTTCCCAAAAAAATAAACAAATCAGGATAAAGCAGTTACTGATGATGAATGAATGAATAAACACTGCAAGTAAGCTGCTGCATCCAATACACTCCCCTGTTAATAAATGTGGTCTTTTCTTTATCTCTAAAACTCAGTTCTGCTTCATGTCATTTTATTATTGAGGATTGATGTGGAGAAGCAGCAGGGCAATTAGTTATGTGTCGAATATAAAAGATATAAACAGTGATTACCTTGTTAGAGATGCTGGTGATAAAAGCCTTTATGTCGAGATTAGTGGGGCAGCTCTTCTGACAAGGTGCATCTGCACACTTTAGACATCTGTCAGCAAATAGAAGACAGAACGCATATAGGCTGTGAGCATTCTGCACATCACAATTGCTCACAATATTTAGTGTAAAAAATAAATCCTGGCCTACTCTGACTATAAAAAGGGACACTAGGTCAGCACCATGAGGAGATACTGGCAAGTTCGGGCCTCTTAATGTGTCAGGTTGGCCGTTACTTTAATATACAGTCACACTGCTTGTGAAAAGAAAATGTCCAGCTCCATCTCCTCAGGAAGCATCCTGTGGTGAACATGTAGCGGCTCACCGTCGCCATTTTGGTGACAATGAACAGGTTTGCAATGATAAATACAATAATTTGGAGTGGAATAATTAAATATTCATGACCAATCGGAATGGATGTTTTGCCTGTGGATGTGAGTGTGTGTGACAGGAGGTGTGCAGCAGGGAGGGCCCTGTTCCTGCTGTTGGCATGCACTCATTAGTTTACACATTTAAAAACACACACAGCTGTTTGACTCGCCACACTAATGATTTCAGATGATGTAGCACCAATTTGGAACAGAGCATTCTCCTTTAGGCTGATCAGCCAGAACGAAGAAAGGGGAGAGTAAAAGAGAAAGAGAGATGGTAAGAGAAAGACACCACACTGAAAAAATGATTTACACACTGATAAAAGAAAAAAAAAAAAAAGGGGGGCAGGGTAAGCATATGCAAAGAAGGAGGAGGAGGAAAACCTTTTCCGTCAGATTGTGATCTCCATATATTCACTCACTAACACACACACACACACAGACACACAGAATAACACAAAAGCATACACTACAGCTGGCTGGCTGTAATAATCTTCCGATGCTGCGAGCTCAGTGCAGGTTAAAGTGCACATAGCTGCCATTAATACCACTTATCACAGTGACAGCAGGGTAATTACCACAGTGCTGTGGCCAGGTAGAGAGAAGTGGGGACAGGAGACGCCGCCGCACAGCATCACGCACCACCATCGCTATGTTTTATTAAACCTGGGTGGTTGATCATCAAGTGACATTAGTGTTGATCCATTTTCCTTATTTGACAATAAATTATCCTTGGCCCCTGGCATAATGGATATTGCAGCAGTGTTTGCCTGGGAGAAAGCTCGAGCCATGTCGAATCTCCGCCGAGTAGCACACATGCTGTTAAAGTAAGAAAGCTGGGCTCTGAGGACGCTGGCTAGTGTCAGGCCTCTTATCTCCTCCAGCATGATTAATACGGAGGGTACACACCGAGCAGCTTGGGAAAGATATAGAGCCATAACCGCATAAATATTTCTCTCACTCGCTCTCTCTCTCTCGCTCTCCCTCACATACACACACACACACACACACACACACACACACACACACACACACACACACACCCCTAACAGTCAGTTATAAACCTTGCCTCATGTTGAACAAGTGCATTATTCAAAGTTTGTTGGAACTGGACTATTGTAGTGTATCATGCATAATATTGATGACCTTAAAAATGAAATTTTGTATACTTCAGACCTGGAGTGTGTGAAGCCATTCCCAAGCAGGTCAATGGTACAAAAACATTCATAAAGATGAGATCTCAGAGATTGAAATGAAAATATGTGTGGGGGCACCTTCAGTTGATTCGCGAGCTTTCTTACAAAAAAGAAATAAATAAATTAAAAAAACAAAGAAAGAAAGAAAGAAAAGAAAAGCCTGGTATAAACAAAGCGAGTGCAAAAAGAAAAAAGAAAACAGCCATCAAAATAAAAATAACTATTACACAATAGTCACAAACAAGACTTCCATTCCTATTGGTTTTCTTATTCTTGTTCCGAAGGAAACATTGAAGCCACTGGGTATAGGCACATTTTAGGTCTTTACCTATCTTCCATGGCTAGTAGCCCAAGTGCTTTGCAAATGTCAACAGAAAATAATGCGCACACAAAGGCAATCTTATTTGTTCAAGAATTGCTCTAGGTCACAGCAATTGAAGCAGGCACGGCGAGGTGCACTCCAGAAAAGAGTGGCTCGCTTTGAGTGCATTAGCTGGAGCATCACTGCTTTGTGCTCTAAAATGCAATCAAACAGCTCGATGTACACATGCTTTTTCAATGCATCCAAACAATCATGCAATAAGCGTTCCTGAATATGAAGGAGCTGTTGATTACCAGAGCACTACAGAGCTGATTTTTCTGTTGCCTTTCGGAACGTCTATCTTCTCGCTCTTTCATATTTTGGCTTGACTAATAATCAAAGGCTTTGATTGCTTTGTGTGATGAGTGGAGTTAGTACAGGCGCTCAGTGTGCGCAGGTAGCTAATTTGTTATTCACTGTTGCTATTAAGTCAAAGGAGTTTGCAATAGAAAGCAGAATTCAAATCACAAAAATCCAGCCAATTGTAATGATAGAAGATTAAAAAATATATATATATATATATATATATATATATATATATATATATATATATATATATATATATATATATATATATATATATGAGCAATCTTCACAAGCAGTTAGAACTATTCAGTCTTTTTTTGATAAGCTAATCATTTTAGTTCTATTGTTTGGGAAATGGGATCACCTAATATTTATTAAAAGTTCAAATGTCACAGTATGAAATATCTGTGTCCCTAACTGGAAGCACCCTCAAAGGAATAATCACACAAATTATAATTGCATAATGATTATAAATGCTGCCTGGAAGAAATTGATATAATGCTTGTGACACAATTATTGACATGATAATAGAACTAAATTCGGGCAATGTCGAATAAAGTCAATCATCATAAAACATGAACAAAAAATAAATCAATAAAAGGAATGCAATAGAATTTTGATTACAAGGTTAACATTCAGTTTCATAATTTGAGCAGTGTCTTTGCTTCTTTTACTGTTTATCTCAGTTTCTTTGGAGCGTTTCTCAAATCATCCTTAATATTTGCAAACCAGTAAGTGCATTTTTTAAAACAATTTGTAAAATCAGCACAATACATTGTATTTCTTGCAAATGCATGTACTTTTCTCAAATTCCTTAGTTCATCTCTCAAAAGTAAGTATTTGTGTCAATTGAACAGATCAACGCTGCACCATTTCATTATTTCCTGGATTACGATGAATGAAAATGCACAAGGCTGAATTTCTTCTGTATGGAATATATGAATTTTAGCAGCACAAATGCATTTATTTGATTGCGTATTTGATTCATATCGATTGCAAGAGACCGGACAGGATTCACACTTTTACTGTACTGTAATACTGCTTGATCATTTCACGGTTGTTCATCCATTGTTAGAAATTGTAATTCTGTGTTTTGCTCTGTGTGTATAGGCTCGCCAATTGAAGGATCATGGTCGACCTATTTTAGAGAACTAGCTGATCATTTGTTGATCTGATGCTGTACACATCCCTCTATTAGTAAAATTAAAAATGCATCTGCACAATTCATCAATTAAAAAAACATTTAGCAAAAAAGATGAATAGAAATTTTAGATGACACATTCTGACAACTGGTTTAACCATTTTGCCTTCAATGATTTATGCAATGAACTGATGCTGAGATGTTTTAGGGGTTAAGACTATTCAAGTGATGATACATTTTGATCACCATGACATTAACAACCAATATTGTAGGATCCAAAAGCTCCAAAGCAAAACTGAGAAAAACTGTAAACCTATAACACAATTATAAAATGCTTGGAAAAAAAAGATTTTTTTAGGAAGGAAATATACGTAGTATTTGGTTCATCACACCATTATCAATAATAACATATTTTCTATAAAATGGTTACTCTATCACAAATTCCACACCTGAATCACCTAAACCATCTGCACATTTTGCTTCACCCACACATTTAATTTATTTCTAATTATTATACTGAATGGCTATAGACTTTGTGCAAACTACCCTGATGAATAATCTGCTGTATCTTCTGTTTATTCTGTTTAGATTTTGGGAAAGATTTTCAGTCTTTTCAGGGTCACTGGCTTTGAAGGGGTTTTGCAATTTAAAATTATGATCTAAAAAAAATGAGCTAAAATAAGATGTAGATAAGTTTGTTTTGTAGTTTATTATTTTCTGAAATTCAGAATAATTTGATTAGGCCTTATTTACAGAATAATACCTGGGACACATAAGGGATAAAGTAGGCATAAGGTTTTATATAGAGAGAGGTATATATATACAGTACAGACCAAAAGTTTGGACACACCTTCTCATTCAAAGAGTTTTCTTTATTTTCATGACTATGAAAATTGTAGATTCACACTGAAGGCATCAAAACTATGAATTAACACGTGGAATTATATATGGAATTATATACATACACAAAAAGTGTGAAACAATTGAAAAATGTCATATTCTAGGTTCTTCAAAGTAGCCACCTTTTGCTTTGATTACTGCTTTGCACACTCTTGGCATTCTCTTGATGAGCTTCAAGAGGTAGTCACCTGAAATGGTCTTCCAACAGTCTTGAAGGAGTTCCCCGAGAGATGCTTGGCACTTGTTGGCCCTTTTGCCTTCACTCTGCGGTCCAGCTCACCCCTAAACCATCTCGATTGGGTTCAGGTCCGGTGACTGTGGAGGCCAGGTCATCTGGCACAGCACCCCATCACTCTCCTTCTTGGTCAAATAGCCCTTGATGCCTTCAGTGTGACTCTACAATTTTCATAGTCATGAAAATAAAGAAAACTCTTTGAATGAGAAGGTGTGTCCAAACTTTTGGTCTGTATATATATATATATATATATATATATATATATATATATATATATATATATATATATATATATATATATATAGAGAGAGAGAGAGAGAGAGAGAGAGAGAGAGAGAGAGAGAGATAGATAGATAGATAGATAGATAGATAGATAGATAGATAGATAGATAGACAGACAGACAGACAGACAGACAGACAGACAGATAGAGATAGATAGATAGATAGATAGATAGATAGATAGATAGATAGATAGATAGCAACAGTTTTAGATAGCACTGCAATCATGACTATAATAATAATAATAATAATAATAATAATATAAAAAAATAATGTGCTTTAGCCCTGAAAATGTAAGGGATAAAGTGAAAAGTATCGTAATCAAATGTGGATGCTTTATAAACAGTCAGCACAAATACAGACTACATACTGTACAGTAAATATGTCATGTGAATCCTGAACCAGTCTATTAAACTGTTCGCAACTGACAATAATGAGATTTAGTAGACATGTGTAAACATGTCCCTTTTATTAAACTTGTATTTGGAATCTCCAGATTATAGTTACTGATATCTAGTGGATAATCTGTACCCATTTCCTTTTGCTTTATTTGGATCATCCAGTTTATAACTTGTGACGTGAAGCAGATCATAAACTGCAAAGACTCAGTCTGTCTTTAGTCATTTCACAATGTCAAATTGACTTCATGCAAGCTGTTAAATGTAAACATTGCTTGGCATGAATCAATTTAAAGGCTGCTTCAGGATAGTCTGTAAATTGTCTACAACAGACCCTCCAAAAATAAAAAAGTAAAATATTATCATATAATTCTTTGTTGCTAAAGGAATACACTGTGTGGTACAGATTGTTTGTAAGCTAACATCTGTTCAAGCATTATTTCAATTTAGATCTTCTTCCCTCTATAAATTAACATAAAATACAATTTAATTGTCTTTTTTTTTGTTACATATTTTAAAATCTTTATTAATCTTTATAAAACTTAGTTGAGATCAGCTGTCTAACCTTGACTAAAGTTGTCAGATAGATTCATTAACGGTACCAACATTAAGAAACTGTTCACATATTATACATATAATATACATATAATGCCATACCAGTCAAACCCTAAAAAAAATGTAGAAATTTCATTTGCTATTTATTTGTAAAAGCAAAACAACGTAATTTGTTTTCAAAGCATACAGTCCAATGTCATGTTTTATTACATGATTTCATTGTACTTTCCAACTCCATACATTGCTAAATGCTGGTATTACTGGTGGTAGAAGCAGCTGTGGGCCTGTGTGTAATGATGTGAGTGTGGCTCAGAGGAAGACGGCCAAGGTGAGATTAGAGTATGCTTTTGGGGTTAAGAACAGCACCAATCACACCCTCACTGACCACATGACAGAGCCAACAGCTGCACACACCAAAGAGAGAGAGAGGCACAGTAGAAGACAGGAATACTTGGAGTGTGGTTAGTGTGTCTATGTGTGTATGCAAAAATCCTTGAATCAATATGTGTGCATCATAACAATCATATCTGCCAACACCCTTTTATTGTTTTCAAACAGCAAAAGACGAGTATTTTTTCCTAATTAAAAAATATATATATAAAAAAAACACTGAGCAGTAAATAGCAGCATAGAATCCAGCATTTATGAATTTATGAGCATCTGCACATATAGAGGTCTCTGCTTATGATAGCTATATAAGATTCATAATTTTTCAGAGGATACGTTTATACTAATCAAACATCATTAATAGAAAATGAGCTAAAAATAATAATACAAAATAAAACTATTATTAACTATTCACTATGATCATCATCTGTAATTAGTTTTTTGAACATGAGAAATACGAGCGGCTGTTTTTGGAAACTCCAGCCGAAGAAATATTGCCAGAGAAATAAATGGTTGCTGGTATGTGGGAGAAAAGCACAGCCTAGACTTCATGCACATATGTGGGGGCAAATACGGTGGCACATCTAATTAAATCAACAAGACATCCACAGACATCGCGTTGACTAAAGGTATTGGGATTTACATTCCTCACAGCCATCCATGATTAGAAGCCAAGAAGCAAAATTGGCCATGCTGTATAGGTGCAGGGGACAATATATTTTCTCTACTGTCACAACAACACTAGCTGGTTATATGTGTCTGTGAGCACATTGATGCAGAAGAAGGAAGATAGCACTTTCTATGTAGAGACTTATTCTGCTCTGGGGTGCATCATGAACAGAGCTCAAAAAGTTGATTGGGTTCATGTATCTCAGAAGAAGCAGATGTTATGCTGTAATTCCTAACTTAGCTGTTAAAAAAAAAAGCCCAATCAACTTTAGAATGTCTACTTCATTTGGGGTAACCTTTTAAATGATCAGTTACTTCCGCATGTATGGAGTAATGTCAAATTATTATGGCTGCTCACACTACTTTTACATTCGTTTATAGCAGAATAAACTGGCCTCCACAGTCACCGGACCTGAACCCAATCGAGATGGTTTAGGGGTGAGCTGGACCGCAGAGTGAAGGCAAAAGGGCCAACAAGTGCCAAGCATCTCTCGGGGAACTCCTTCAAGACTGTCTTGAAGCTCATCAAGAGAATGCCAAGAGTGTGCAAAGCAGTAATCAAAGCAAAAGGTGGCTACTTTGAAGAACCTACAATATGACATTTTTCAGTTGTTTCACACTTTTTTGTTATGTATATAATTCCACGTGTGTTAATTCATAGTTTTGATGCCTTCAGTGTGAATCTACAATTTTCATAGTCATGAAAATAAAGAAAACTCTTTAAATGAGAAGGTGTGTCCAAACTTTTGGTCTGTACTGTATATATATATATATATATATATATATATATATATATATATATATATATATATATATATACACACACACACACACATATATTGACCATTGTGGATGGGAATTCTCAGGTGACCAAGAAAGAGAAAGAGCTGAAAGAAAAAGAAAATAAATAAAAGAAAAATGATGTGTGTGTGTGTGTGTGTGTGTGTGTGTGTGTAATATATATATATATATATATATATATATATATATATATATATATATATATATATATATATATAGCTAGAGCTGTTTTATAATATTCTGCCTCAAACAAAAACAGGAAAACATAGTAAAATACTAAGCCTGACAGAAGTTATCAAATGCATTTTCCACATCCTGTCCATATCCATTATTCATCACCAGTCAGGCTAAGTTATTACAAAGGGGATGGGACTTTTACTTTACTATAAACAACTCCATGTAAATGTCACAGGAAAACATCCACCACCAGTGAACTGAGAGGGAGCAGCAGGTGAGGAGCAGACTTATGGCATGAGCAAAGATTCTGGAAAGCTTTGCCCTAGGCAATATAGTTCAGTTTAAACCGAGCAATCTGGGGACAATTTGGGGACAGTTTGAGGATTTTACTGCAGCACCACCACTTGTCAGCTTTCATGCTCAAAAAAAGAGACTATAAGATGAATGGAATTTAACTGAGTGTGAAAAAGACTGACTAAAGATTTGAGGGGGCTGAGGAATAGTGAAAAATTGTGCATGGACACAAGATAATATCGTAAACTTAGTGTATAGTAGATATGTAGCGGTACACATATTCATACCAACATTTTTCAGTACAGGGTTTTCGGTTCGGTCAGAGATGGGAAGTAATGAAGTACAAATACTTCGTTACTGTACTTAAGTAGATTTTTCTGGTATCAGTACTTTACTTAACTATTTTGGACTTTATATTTAATTATTTGGACTTTATACATTCACTCATTACATTTTTTACACAAAATGTAAACTATTTAATTTAATTTAATTTAATTTGTGACAATATAATAAATAATAAAAAGTGTATTGCATTAATTTGATTTATTCTATTTTATATTTTATAAAATATTATTTTATAAATTTTTTAACCAAGCAGGCATTTTATTTATAATTGTTTTTAAAATGTAATTTGTTCAAATGTTGGTTACAAATGTTAATAACAATAAACCGGGTTATTACTATTTTGTGTTTTGCGTTTTTTCCCATAACCGTACCAAAATTAAACCGAACCGTGACTTAAAAACCAAGGTACCGAACCATGAATTTTGTGTACCGTTACACCCTTAGTGTATAGTGAATAATAGTGTACAGACCTTTTACAGTTCACAGTGAATAATTTATATTTATTAAATAATTCATATTAAAAATGGTGTGCAGAGTGTAGAGTAAATAATGGTGTATAGGTAGTGAATAGTAAACAAGAGTGTAAAGACAGTGTATAGTTTATAAACAGTGTATGTTATAAAAAGAGTGTATAATATATATATTATAGATGGTGTATAGTATATGAGGTTATAAACATTGTATAGTGAATTGTGAATAATAGTGTCAAGTTTGTGTATAATGTATATCGAGTGTATAGTGGATATAGAGTGTATCGATAGGTCTCTACATCACACCTGTCTGTGGCCTTCATTTAATATTGCTGAAGCATTCGTTTGTCATGATCTTCATTTTGGAATAATATTTAAACACATTTAAAACACTGTCATATCCATAACGGAAAGACACAACACTGTTTGTTCTTTAGAGATATTTTAATTAAATGTAAATATTTTTCAAAAATCTAATTCTTATCTTAATAAAAGCCTTAATAATATAGATGATATGCTTTCTGGTTTCGAATTCAAAAACTTAGGGCTTGTAAAAGTGCTACGTCCCAAATTTTGTGTTCATTTCCAGTCCCATCCAGAGCAGAATTTAATTTGGTAAGCCTCTGCTGAGTGAAAATATAATTAAATTTGTGTGTGCGTGTGTGTGTGTGTGTGTGTGTGTGTGTGTGTGTGTGTGTGTGTGTGTGTGTGTTTCCAATAGAATACGAGCAAATCTTTTGGTAAATGCTTAATCAGTACATTTTGCAGGTTGCACATTTAAGAGCAAATGTCACATCCATAAAGCTGGAATTGCCCACACCAATACTTTTTGAAATATCCTTCTTCTACACTTAAAGACCCAATTATAGCAAATAAAACTCCATATTAAAGAGGAAATAATAAGGATCCTCCGAACACAACTGAGTAGTTTTTTTTTTAAGTCTGAAAAGTTAAATGAATCAAAATACTTGCTGCCATGGAAACGTCTGGAGAAGGGTTTAGGACATGTCAAATTAGACAGGTGAGGTTAAAGGAACATGCCCACCACACAGGTTCACCTGTCATTTTAATTGCTTCAGCAGTCATGCTTTTAACCAATTAAAGTCAATTCCAATGACTTCCCACACCACCAAGGGAAAACAGACTTTTTTCTTTACATTTTTAGTACTTTCAGCACTTCTTAAAATGTCATACATTTGCCTGGTAAATACATCCAACTTGTTGAGCTTATGCCTGTAAGTGGTCGCATGTTCCATAAAAATAAATCACACAAATGAGTCAAAAATCTCAAAGTAACCTGCGCTGTAAACATTCAAAAATCACCATTATATAGTCTCTATATTTAAGTTATTTTTTTAACTGCCTGAGCTTTTTTTAATGGAGCCTGCTAAGCTTTTTTTTTTTGCCAACTGAACTAACAGTGTCCAGTGCAGTGATTGTAATCATGTCTTAACTGCAGAGGACAGCAGAGTGCAGTATGTGAGCTCGCAAGCTTCATCAGCAGTAATCTCGCCCAATCCGGCCATTAGTTGCTTTGCTTTAACCTGAGATCAGCTCTGGCACACAGATAATGAGCAGAGGCAAATACCAGGATGACCGTCTTGACCCAGACACAGCGCAGTGAGAGCTGAAGGACTTCACACATTCTCCAACCCTGCATGCTAGACCATGACCATTTTCTACACATTCACACTCCAACAACCCACCCACCCACACACACACACACACACACTCAAACACACAAACTTCAACAAAATTCATTATTATATGTCAAATACTAATCATACGAATAAATAGTGAACAGAGAATTCCTCTGACTCGGAATAGGCTTAAAAAGCAAAGACAACAACTGATAATATAATTTCCCCAGCTTTCAATCATTCAAACAGTTACCAACGTTACAATACTAGAGAAACATTGCAGTTGTTCTATTTTAGGCTGAAAATGGCATTGGACATTATGATATTGAAAGATCTTTTCAAATCTCTCCCTCTCCCGAGGCTAGAATGCTAAACAGAAAACCTGGCCACAATAATATTGTCTTTGGGCATTTTGGAATAAATAAAGCATACAAGCCTAATATGTATATTACTTTATAAGTAATATAACAAAAAAAAAGAATGAGGCATTTTGAATGCAAGGTTTTAGACGTGATTCCTGTGTTTGGATCGAGGATAAATATGACTGATGACCAACAATGGCACATAGACAAAGGTCAGCAGAAGTGCTCCCAAGGTCCTGGCTCTTTGAAATTCAATAGAATTTTTTTATGTCTATTGAATGTAGTGTGGGGAGGCTTTAAGGGCACTGTATTCCCCCAGTGAGTCCATGCCCACCGAGCAGTGGCACCGAGGTTAACGATGGCCGCCACCCAGCCCATTGTACAATCAGAGTGAATCAAAGCACAGACAGATGACTGTGGCTACACACGCATGTGCATCATGAGCTTTCATTTAGGTGTGAAATTGTAAGTGCAGCTCGTGCAATGCTCAGAGAGAAAGCGAGAATATGCAACGCTGCAGGGTCCGCAGCAGAGGAGCGCTGCACAGAATTTATTAGCCCCTGTCCCTAAAAGTATACCACAGCGCTCTGCACGTGTTTCAGCATCTGAATGATTTTATAAAAAAAAAAGAAAAAAGAAAAATAGCATTAGAATTTGAATTATAAATAGTGCAAGAAATGACTTCTGGTTCATGGATTTAAAGAAATCCAGAAAGAAATCATTAAATTCTGTGAAGCTGCTTCGAGACAATGTCCATTGTGAAAAGCGCTATAGAAATAAACTTAAACTTGAACAATGTAGCGAGTTTGATCAAACACATCACATGGATCATTTACTTATGGAATCTGTTGGTAAAACTTCAGCAACACATAAAAGAATAATAGAAGATAAGACTTTCACATTACTGCCTAAACCTCCGGCACTAAAGCCATCTATTTCAATCCTATCACTAACACAGGAAAGAGGCTGCATTGGTTAGCATGGCCTTGAGTGCTCTTTTACTCGGTGCTCACTGCTCTTCATACCTCCCAAATGATGTTAAAGACCCACCACATTTTGAAACGGTGATGCAGAGAATCTTCTGCTCAAACTATCTGCCGAACCTCATGTTAGTCTGCTTTTTTTCAGCTTCTCAAATACTCAAACTTACAGTGGAAACATTTCAGGCTACACATTCATATCTTAGGTAAGTTGAGGGTATGAAAATAAGTGTGTTGTTAATATAAAGGAACTGATAAATTCTTAATAATGAGTCATTATTATTATTATTATTATATAAATATTCGTTGTTGAAATAATGCAATTTAACATTTTCAGTCAAATATCAATGGCACGAGGGAAACAGGGTCGACAAACAGCAAGAGAAGCAACACTGTTTTTCCCCCCACCGTAATCAGTAGATAATTAAAACGATTGGCCAGATTTATTCTCCACCATGTGCCTTTGGGTGAAAGTTTACGGATATTCATTCTGAATGTGCAGGATATGAGTGTAGCATGAAATTGGCGAAGTGTAGCTAACCTTGTTAACTCTGGCAATTAAAGTCATGTCACAGACTCATATCCGCACAGTTACAGGCAGAACAACCTGAAACAAATACAAATGAGTAGTCTAACCTTCTCCATCTCTGCCAATCTCCTCTACCTTGCAGTGTGAACAGGACATTCAGCCCTGCCATGACAACAGAACATTACATGCTTCATCACAGGCTGGTTGCCACACATTCTTCTTTTTCTTGTCTCTCTCTGTTTTAATCACCACACATTAACTGGAACATACAAATCCTGGATAAAATTAAATCGTTAGACATCATGCTGAGCAGGAGTGTGAGCGGGATGACTGGTGTTCAAAACATTATATTCCAGATAGCGTAACTCTCAATATACTCAGTTTTGTGTTTCAGGTTGAACAACAGAAATAAAGCAGCACTTGCAGTGTTGTATCAGTGTCCTAAATATAAAAATTATTTACATTTTCAAAATTAATAAAAAAATTTTTTTTAAATATTATTCTTATTTTATCTGTCTTTTTTTTTATTATTATTATATTCATTCTTTTATTTATGTATTTACTTTTTTTGCCCCATGATGGACAAGAGAATGTTCAACATCACAGTGTTTCTTTTTCATGTTGGTTCATCAGGATCAGGACCTTGGCATGCATACACTTCATACCATCATAGTCCACTGGGGGGCCATGGCCTAGAGGTCAAAAAGCACTACAGAAACAAAAAAATGAAGTAAAACCAAAAGAATATATTGTACATACATACGTCATTTTTATGAATTCCATTTTTGTGGGGGTTTTTTTTGTTTGTTGAACATTCTGCTAAATCTCACATTTTTTGTTCAAACTTCTCTATAAATCTCATACTACATCCACCATTAAAGTCCATTATCAAGATGTTTTTACTTTGTTACTGAGGTAACAGTTAGGGTTAAATGCAGTCATTCATTAGATGCATTAACAAATGTACTAAAGAAGATCCTCACAAGAATAGTACAGCAAATAGGAGCATGTATGTACTCTACACTGGTTGCCAGAATCTTAGAATTACAGAATTCATCAATAATCTCACACAAACCGATTCTTCCTAAACACAGTTCCTCATGAAGGGAATTCAATTCATTATTATTTTGATGCTGATACTAGTTTTTGCCTCCCTGATGATGTATTTATCTTTGAGCTGTTTAAATTTCACTAGGAATTAAGCTCATTTACATGCAGTTCTCTGTAATCCTCCTCTATCTTTTCTTAATGAAGTTAAGAAGATTAAAGCAGATTTTGCAACAGCCATTGTACACTAAGGATTCCTGGTCATCGTCCTACTGCACTCCATAATTCCATTTGTGATGCAGATCAATGAGATGAAAGTAGATAAAAATTCACATTTAACACACTCTCTACCCTTTATGAACACTGAGCTTGATAGTGTTTGGTAATCAGACCAAACAAGGAAACACTGTACAAAGGTGGCACATTAGTATGATTTTCCTTCCTTACACAAGGTTAAGGGGTTGGGGTCAGTAAAACATTTTAGTACTTACAACTCCATTTATCTGAAGTGCAAACAAGTCACTTTTGGCTTGTTAGAACTGCTGTGTGCAAAAGAACCAAGGTGGTCATCAAGCAGAAGGGAGCAACATGTATAAGGCGTCCAAATTGAGCAGCCAGCAAAAGGCCTACCCCAGTGTGATAACTACTCCACAAGTACTTAATGCCCATTTTATATGATTACATAGTGCTAGAATGCAATTCACCACAGGTAGCCATGAAGCTGACACACAGCCCTAAGGAAAGACTCCTCCCTGTACATATAAATATCTCAGAAATGCCGGCCAAAAGGCTGCAATAAACTCATTTGTCCCTCCAGTAATGAAGAATGACTAGCCTCCGCCCTGCACACACTCATGCTCTTCCTCTTTGCCACATCTGTGATTGTTGCCATGGCGACCAGTGTCTTACCTCATGGCTTCCCGAAGTGCTCCGCGCTCGCTCAGTGTCGTGTGTTTGATGTCATCAAAATTGTTCTCCAGCTTCACGCAGCTCTAAGCGTGAGAGAGAGGATGAGAGAGACAGAGAGAAAAGGAGAGAGAGAGAAAGAGGGATGAGATTATAAGTAGAGGAAGTCATGCTATTTGTTTGGTTGTTTGTATCTGATGCATTTCATTGATCGAGAGGTTATTACACACGCTTTGCACATAATCCACTCTGGTATTAACACTAAGATTTCTCCCCCCCTCCCACTATCCCTTTAGCCGTTATGCAAATCAGGGCATACTTCCACAGGCTGGCCTTCACATTTCATTAAATGTGACGCTATCAACTTGTGTCACAGTTGAAAATGCCGCAGTTTGAGCGGCTGGCATGCTGTTGTCATGGCGATCGGCCTCTCCAGCCCCTGACCCTGGAGGTAAGTGCAGGGCTGGAATGAGGCCTGCTGGGATTGACATGTGAGTGATTAGTGAGAGGACGCTTTTACCTCTCAGCTCCACTGATAAACACTGTGTCCCTCTCTCGTAGAGAACACACTCTGCCACATGCACACACCCTGATCCCCCTCTCACACTCAAGAGCAGGAGTCATTATCTCTGATAACCCTCACTGACAAACAGTCAACAGCTCCTATTGCACTCTCTTGTTCACTAAGCACACAACAGCATTGAGCAGTGGTAAAGTATTGACCAAAAGACACTACAGCATCCAGAAATATTTGCACTGATGTGAATGTGCAGGCTCTACAATTAACCAGATGTGAGAAAAAAGTATTACTGTAAAATGGTGCATTTTGTATAGTACAGTATGGCTTGTAGCTCAAGTCATTTAAAATTTTGCTTTATGAGAGCATAAGCCATGACAAATGCGGAGTTTTATATTGATATATGAAAGCCATGGCCTGGCAGAGTGACTAAATACGAATATAAATTTCACCCAGGCAATGTTGCTGACTACATTGAATGTGTAGTCTTAATTCATGAGAAAGCTAACTCAGTTTTCCGCACTACAAAAAAGGCCAAAGGCGTTTATACAGAAATTTTATACATTTATATTCGTACAACAGAACGCTCAGCATTTCATATTGATATCTAATCTGCATGATTCCAAGCGCATTGTGAGCAAGTGATTTCCCCCCCACTATCCTCCACCAATGTCTTTATCTAATCGAGTGGAATTAACAAATGAATTTTGCTTCTAGTTGTTCAAATATTTAAAACACAATGATGGGGAAAAAGATAATTATTACACTGTTAAGACTTGGTGGGTGACATGATAATATAGCACCCAGAAGCTGAGAGTTATACTCGCAGAATACGTTCTGTGGGCGGCCCACAATCATTTGCTCTTTGCAAAACTGCCACTAATTAAAATGTTCCTATAAAAAATAAATAACATAACATAACAAATATTTATACCCATTTGATTCACAATGCGAAACATATAACCTGTAGATCCACCACGTGCGTCATGTAGGGCGTAAATCAAATTGTAACAAAATATTTGTTAAATAAAAAAGAAATGGCCTGAAGTTATCTCTACAGCAGATAAACAGAAGCAAATACACTAGCAGCTTCACCGTATTATTTATAGTGAATGACGCAGCGAAGTGAAAAGAGTTGCGACTTCTTAGGACTCATTTTATGATCCAGATTCACGTTAAATTGTACTAATTATGAGAAATCTTGCCTTGCACTTGATGCACGCCTTTTAAAAAGGGATTTCAGTCATCATTCCCCCCCATGATGATTTTGAACGTATGAAGAAAATAACAAAAACACATTCAATTCGCCATGGGTTCTACATCTGCGACTTGCGGAAATGACTTTAATGAAAGCTCATGACAGAGTCAAATCAACCATTATGAGTAAAAGCCACTCAGATTATTACTCGGTTGCTGCTAGTGTGCACAGCCAGCTGAGCGAGGCATAAAAAAGAGTCCTTTGTGTATTCCTCTGTACATTAAGAAGCATGGAAATATGCTGAGAGGAAAAAAAAGACTTATTAGGGCTTTCTATTAACATCAAACCCCAACATTATTCATGTAATCTCCCTCCCCTCTACCAGGATGGCTTACACAGGGAAGCATTGCTAGTCTAATCCTTCGAGCTGTTGCTAAATCCTATGAGAGGGGAGTAGAGAGAGGAAAGCTCTGGGATTATGAGTGGGGGGTGAGGGCTATCTGTGTGTTCCAGCTGATAAAACCCATCGATCACGAGCCCAACAACACCTCCTTATTACATCCCCCGCCAAGCTGAACACCCTCTTTCCTCCTCTATATCCTGTGCAGAGCAGCAGGCTGGCATTGGTTCAGGTAGGAGCAATCAATGGCCAGGTTGATCAAGTGGCATGTAATGGTGCCAGGTTGTTAGAGATAAGTAACGGCTGCTGCTCTTGCTCACTGTTTCTCTTACTAATTTGCACTGTTACCTATACCAAGACCGGTGGCTCCTTGCTGCTGTGAGTGTCGCCCCCTGTTGGCTGACAGCACCAGGAGACGGCATGGGGTAACTAAAGCGTGTCTTAACACTATGTCTCTATAAAACCATTACGCTGATTTGACAAATACTCCTACAGTTGTCATAATGAATAAAGTGAGACAAACTTCTTTTGGATGCTTTAATATATTTTAAAGAGAGAGAAAAAAAATAATCACCTCCTTTTTATAACATTCAGATGGTTTAATGAGCAATCTGTCTTCCTGCGCTATTAGAGGCATGATCCATTTACTTTTATCTGAGAGTGATGGAGTGGAGCATTTATTCTTCATTTTACTCTATATATTTCCCTTCAACAGTGGCACATAAACCTGGCACCGGTGCTGATGCAGCCTCATTCTCAATGCTCTATGCAAGTAGAAATGATTCCGCATGCAGAGATTAGAGTGCAGCGACTGGATCTATTGCTGCACACCTCTCTCTTTCAAATAGAAGAAACGAATAAAACATTGCAGTATTGGTACTGTAACTAAAAATACACAGGATTTCTCTGGTTGTGCTCAATCTGTATCAGGGTTAAGATAAGTAAAGGTATAAGAAAACTAACGTGCTGAAGTTTTTGATCCATTAGAATGCATATATTACACTGTTGCATGTACAAGTTACATGTCACAAACATATATTTGACTAATATTTGCATATGTTGTATTTAATATGTATTAGAATGTTATTATAACGTTATTATTCCATTCTTACTGTTGCTTACTTTCTATCTAGCCATCTGTTTATAGATAATTGAATTTGAATTGAAGTATGTCATGACCCTTTAGTCATTTCATGATATCAGTTATGTGATAACAGCTATAAACATTCATTCCTTTACCAGCTTCTCTTTACTTCTAACTTTTAAAGTAACTAAGACAAAAAAAAACTAATAATATCTTATCATGTTGCTGGAAACCTGGAAAGCATGAACATATCTATCCTGAACATTATTCGGTGGAGCAAAACTTAAGGACCTTAACTAAACACTGATATCTGAGACTTCAGGGTCTTACACAAAAGCTTCATTGACTGAAAAGTACATGAAGAAATCTGTCTATCGTTAGCTTAGATTATGTCAATGCAAGTCTGATGGGTGTTTCTATGAAAGGGATAACAAAAACATACAAATATAAGCATGTGTTTAAAATGAAAGTCGACATCGCCGTCACATGGTTGCTGCTATAAAAACGTCAGACACCATCTGACCGATCTGATTTGAGAATTCAAAAGGGCTGTGGTACAAATCACCTTTCCTGAAATAGAAGGAATTTGCTTCATTGGACATATATCAGGCCGAGACATACATTATATGGACAATGGTGTAGGAAAACCTGACCTTTTTTTCCCAAACTGCTGCCACAATTAAGGAGGCACACACTCTTGTAAAAGATGTCTTTGGATGTGGTAGCTGTACATTTTTTGAACTAAAAAACTTGTCTACATAGCTTAGAGTGGAAGATCCTGAGAGGCCTGGTACAGAGTTCAGACCCCAATCCTACCAAACACTTTTGGGATGAATTGGAATGTTGACTGCACCCCAAAGCTTCTCAACCAACACCAGGACCTGACTTTACTAACACCCTTGAAGCTGAGCACAAATCTGCACAAGCACACTCCAAACGCTACTAAAACATCTTCCTGAAAGATTATTATTACAGTAAATGCGACTAAATGTGGATTGGGATGTTTAAAAAACACACACGAATCTTATGCTCAGGTGTCCATAAACTTTTGTTCTTATAATGTACTAAAACATAATATCTCACACCTGATTTACTCTAATTTGAGCATATTAATTGAATAAACGTGACTGCTTAATTGGATCTAAAGTAGAGGAAAACGATCTGTGCTGTAAATTAAAATGTAATGAGGGTATTTTTAAGACTTTATATTACAGCACTAGAGCTTGGCTATCTTCTTGTGCTCAGATGATTTGAAATATAATTTTTGAAACGCGATTTCCTAATCAGTTTTATTGGCTCTCATTGAAGCAATTACTTCAAATCTATAAAATAAAAAATCTCCCAAAAGCTGCTTCCAGTAGCAGAGCATAGACACTAGACAGAAAATAGCAATGACTATTAGAAGGGAGGGCAAGAAGAGTGCACACACACACACACACGCACACAGAAACACACACAGTAACTCACTGTGGCTGTGGTAGTGACACACTTATCCTCTGGCCTGTATAGATGGCTTTTCTATCAGGAGGTATCTAACACTAGCACGCTGAGGGATTTTGCTGGGAGAGATTTAGAGTTTGCCGTTAAAGGCAAAGTAGATTTTATTTTTTTTTTCTTGCTTGTCTTTCTCTTTTTGTTCATGTTTGTTCATGAGCTTGAGGGGGGGAAAAAATGCTCCTGAGTCTCACATACATACCTGCCCTTCACCCACTGCTCAGGATAAGCCTCTCATAATGCAATCTGGAGGCTCATTAAATTGGATTAGACTACACAAGCAGATTAATAAAACCGACCCATCGGTAAACAGTGAGGTTATATTCAAAAACAAAGGTGTCTCCTGTTTCCCATCTCAGCACCTGCTGCAGAACTTGGACCTGTCTGTGCTTTTCAGGTAGATGATATCTGGCTGCAACTTGGTCTGTTGAAGCAGAAAGACAAATATTGAAAAGCCTCTGGTCAGCTAATAGCTTCAACTGAAAGTGAGCTCTGTAAGGGATGACGCCTGCGAGGAAATGTTTCAAAATTACCTTGCTGACGACATGCCCTCGAGCTCGGAGGAAAGGAGTGAAAAATCCTAAGCACCTGAGTCCTGACAGACGAAGATAACAGCTGGCTATAGCTGCCATATTTCTCCTGAACTCATTTGGAATCTACAGACAGTCACTGTTCATAGATTCCCTATAAAATAAAGTTTACAATCCCTCCAGCATTCGGGAGATTCCACGGAACAATTATGACGATGCTTCTGAGCCCAACAAAACTTATTTTAAGGATCAATAAAACGGTCATTGCTTTTTCTTTACGAAGAGGATAAATCTGCTTCGGCTCAATCAATACTGGAAAACTGTATTATCGTCACCAGCTCCAAGCACTCAGCATTCAGGGTAAAGGACTTACTGGGTGTATTGGGGAATCGACAATGAGGAATGTATAGCATGAAAAATAACTCTGTTTTACTGCGTGATCATAGCTACAGCAGATAAGGCATGAAACAGCTCTTATTCTTAGCGCTTTGCTATTATTTCAGTCATCGATAAATAAACAAGCAGGAAAAGAAAGGATAATACTTTAAAGCTGATGCTGAATTCTTTATTCTGATTGGTCAGAAAAGTGTTGATAAATTTTTTAAATGGCTAGGTGTAGACAATAGGTTTATATTAATGTGTTCATTTTGGTTCATTACCATTTTTATATTAAGAATCCTTACAGGGACTTGTACATAAATACAATTAAAAAACATGAATAACTGTTGATATAGAGATGCCTTCTGTAAAAATCTGTCTATAAAGCACTTGTGGAAGGTGCTTCTAGAATCAATGAGAGAATTTTTAAGACAGATGACTTTCCAGTAATTAGTTAATATGAAAAGATGCGTTTGATATTTTTTTACTTAATAATCTTCAAGACATAGAAATAAAAGGATCCTTATGAGAGTCGTTACAACGCTTAAGTGTTGAGGAATGAACTTGTTTTGGTGATATTAAACAATACGGAACGTAACTATAAACAGATAAAAATGTGTCATTTGCAATGAATAAAGATTTAGTAGCTATTGGAAAAAATTTTGTGATGTAACAAAATAGTCAAACTCATCTTTTCTGCAGCTGCAGTCTTATTCCTTTAATAAAACTCCTTGTGAAAGGCCAAGGAGAATGTGCACTGTCACTAAACCACCTGTAATTTATACATCAAATACACAGAAAAGCTTACATAATAAATCATGTCAAATTTGTGATCTATTCCCATTTGATTAGGATGATAAATGAACAAGTTTTACTTAGCAATAGTACAGGGTGAGGGAATAATCTCTCAAACAAAATAACTCCATCTTGTTTTGTGCCTACATTAAAAAAAAAAGCTGAAGTCTCAGTTGCCTTAAAAGACAGACGAGCTCTGTGGCCACCTGCCAAAAAAACAAACACTGGTCTTGAGAGATATTCCTGAGACTTTGACAGCATGTGCCTGGAATTCTAAGATAATTTTGTTTGACAGTGTGAGTGTGTCGGTGTGAGAGTGTGTGTGTATGTGTGTGTGTGTGTGTGTGTGTGTGTGTGTGTGTGTGTGTGTGTGTGTGTGTGCTCACACGACATGTTCTTATTGTTCCTTTTACCAAAGCACTGGTGTTAACAAGGACATGTGTTTCGATCGTCCATCTATAGTTCTGTATATAAAATTTTAAAATGGTAATTTTTATGACATGTGTGAGGGTTCATGTGGGCAGACGTGTATGTGCGCACGTCTTGTTAATTGAGGTAGCAATGTAGGACACAGCTGAGGTCCTTGCTAGGAGATGAGGTGAAAGGTTTAAAACTGGTCTTATCACATCAGACTCACCAGCAGAGATGGCAAAAGTACAAGTACAAGTAAAAAAACTCAAATAAAATGGCAGATACTCATGTTTTGAAAGAATTAAAAATGTTGTTACCTAACGAATGTATCCAGGCTAAACAACCACCATACAGAACCCAAATTCTATAATTTGAATAAAATGAAAACTAAGATTTTTAAATCACATGAGCTTTTTTAAACTTTTTTAAACTGCTACAGGTCTCAAAAAAGTTGGTACGGGGACATGTTTACAATGGTGTAGCATCTTCTCCTCTTTTCAAAACTGCTTGAAGCGGTCTGTTTTTGGAGTTTTGCTGTTAGAATTTGGTCCCATTCTTGCCTGATATTGGTTTCCAGCTGCTAAAGAGTTTGTGGTCGTCTTTGGCGTATTTTTCGTTTAATGATGTGCCAAATGTTCTCTACAGGTGAAAGATCTGGATTGCAAGCAGGCCAATTCAGCACCTGGACTCTTCTACAAAGCCATGCTGTTGTAATCGCTGCAGTATATGGTTTTGCATTGTCCTGCTAAAATACACGAGGATTTCCCTAAAATAAACGTCATATAGACAAGCATATGTTGCTCTAAAACTTTTATATACCTTTCAGCATTCATAGTGCCTTCCAAAACAGGCAAGCTGCCCATACCCTATGCAGTTATGCACCCCCATACCATCAGAGATGTTTGCTAATAACACGCTGGACGGTCCCCCTCCTCTTTATTCCGGAGGACACGGCGTCCGTAATTTCCAACAAGATTGACAAATTTGGACTTGTCTGACCATAAAACACTTTTTCACTTTGAAACAGTCCATTTTAAAAGAGCCTTGGCCCGCAGGACACGACGGGGCTTCTGGATGTTTACATATGGTTTCCTTTTACAATGAGAGAGCTTTAGTTGGCATCTGCAGATGGCATGGTGGACCGACAGTGGATTCTGGAAGTATTCCTGGGCCCATTTATTAACGTCAAAGACATAATAATGCCGATGAGTGATGCAGTGTCATCTGAGGGCCTGAAGACTATGGGCATTCAACAAAGGTCTTCAGCCTTGTCCCTTACACACACAAGATTTCTCCAGTCTCTCTGAATCTTTTGATGATGTTATGTACTGTAGATAATGAGATTTGCAAAGCCTTTGCAATTTGACGTTGAGGAACGTTGTTTTTAACGTATTCCACAATCTTTTTACGCACTTGTTTACAGATTGGAGAGCCTCTGCCCATCTTTACTTCTGAGAAACTATGCCTCTGGAATAAATCCCTTTATAACTAATCATGCTACAGACCTGATGTCAATTAACTTGATTAGTTGCTGGATGTTTTTCCAGCTGAATATTTTCAAAATTTTAGGCTTTTTCAGCTCTTTGTTTGCCCCCGCACCAACATTTTTTGTGACCGATATAAACATTTTTTTTAATTGCTCATTTTGTACATACAAAGTGTACAATTTCTCAGTGTAAACATTTGTTATGTTCTCTATGATCAATTGTGAATAAAATATTGGCTCAAGTGATTTCAAAATCTTAGTTTTCATTTTATTCAAATTTTAAAAAACGTCCCAACATTTCCGGAATTCGGGTTGTAGAACACAAACAGAGAAAATATGATGATGATCAGGTGATCAGGAATGTCTCTGTTCTCAGTCATGTTTACATCGCTGACTCCCTCTGTCTCATCCACGATAGCTGTACTTCTTGTTGCCTTCTGCCGTGCTCATTGTTTGCTTCGTAAAACTAGTTT